>NC_045550.1:64970415-65126634 GCF_009769535.1 Thamnophis elegans
AGGCCCCTTCCAGCTCTGTTATTCTATTTTATTCTGAGCCACAAATGGGTCCTTTAAAAAAACAATCTCTAAACGTGAATAGAATTCAAGGAAGCCTGCTTAGATAGTATAAAGAACAATGTAGCACAGGTGTAGAAGAAGAACATTGTCAAACAAAGAGAGAGAAAATCCAATGCAATATATCTACTTTTCTACGGGACAAGACTAGTAACATTTTGTGCACATCTCCTAAATTCCAGACCCTTGGTGGGAGGTGGGAAGGGGCTGACACTGAATGGTTCCCCTCCCTCTGAACTCACCTACGTCCCAAAACACTTTCTCCCCACCGTTGCTTAAAGTTGGCTGGCAAATACCTGAATGCCAATCGATCAATAAAGAAGAATTAAGGGTCGGGTGCTAGTTTGCTGCCACAAGAGTGGGTCAGAAACTGGTCCCTGGCACTGAGAGTCCCAAATGTTTGCCTTTCCGTGTGACTCTGCTTCCTCTCTCGGTTTTAGATAAGTGATAGTTAAGTATCTGCTAGCATTTCCTGGTAGATCAGAGGGGAAGCAGGACCAGATAACCTCATTCTCATGTATTGAGCTTCATTGTAAAGCCGCATTAACAGAATCTTGCCAGTCTGAAAGTGCCGTTCTATCCATCCATCCAATTCATATTTCTACCAATAAAGGAGCATATTTGTAGCTCTGTGACCCGACAATTGTGCGATAGACATATGCGCGCTGACAAAATAGCGCCGATTAAAACACGACGTCAAAATCGTGCCGTCAAATTCACGTCGATAAAGTCGCGATGACAAAAGCGCGATGACAAGCACAATAACATCAAAAATTTTTAGGGTTAGGGTTATAATGCACGTATATGCGTCCCACTATGTTAAAGACCCAGCACACTCACTGGGCTGTCTATAGTTTGTTGATGACGTGATTTTGTCGTCATGCATTTTTCGTCGCGCTATTGTCGAAAATCAATTAGCGATTTTGACGGCGCTCATTTGTCCATCGCGGTTTTGTCGGCGCACATATGTCTATCGCGCATTTGTTGGTGAACCTTGTAGCTCAGGGTTGAAGTGAGCAGTCCTTGTTGCTCTCTGAGCTTGCTTCTTTTCTTGCATGACGCTAATATATATACAGAGAGCAAAGTCAATGTCAAGGTTCCAAATAATATACCCATAGCAAGCAAAACTCCAAGGCAGATGGATTCCTCGAGGAATAACTTTAACGAATAATGTTAATGTTAATGTTGATTTTATTTATATGCCGCCTTTTTCCCCCGAAGGGGACTCAGGGTGGCTCACAACTCAACAGGGAGGGGATACAAACAGAATTTAAAACGACATAAAAACAATGCAAAATTAAAACACAACAGTCATACCAATTTGAGACGGGGGCAATATATATCGTATTGGCACAGGTCTGGTGAAAACCAGCTTTGAAAGTTCCTGCGGTTTTCGCCTAATTAAAAGTGCCGTATTATTCGGAGTATAAGACGCACCGGAGTATAAGACCAAGGTTTTGAAGAGGCAAATTTTTTTAAAAAAAGTTTTTGCACTCTGCAAACCTCCCCAAACTAGCCCATTTTTTTGCAAAAATGGGCCTGTTCCCCCCCCAAAAAAAGTGCATGGATAGCCTTTAGGAGGATTACAGAGTGCTCCTGAGGGCTGGGGGTGTGTGTTAAAATTGAGCAAAAAAACAGACCATTTTTTGCTCATTTCTGTCCTCTCCAGCCCCCAGGAGCACTCTAGAAGCCTCCTAAAGGATATGCACAGCCATTTTGGTGAAGGGGGGTGGGGTTTCAGGAGGCAAAAATGCTGTATTCAGTGTATAAGACGCACCTAGATTTTCAGCCTCTTTTTTGAGGGAAAAAGGTGCGTCTTATACTGCAAAAAATACGGTAAATATTTCTCACTTTCTCAACACAGTCAAATGGTCCAATCACAGTGCTGCCTGATTGGCTGGTGGCATCACATCACCTTCCTTTGTCAAGGTTTGAGAACGTCCTTGGTTCCCAAGAGAAAGCATTTGGTTTTGGCTACAAAATCCCAGCTATCTCAAATCCCCCTTCCCTATCCCTCAGCTCCAGGGTGGCAACACAGAAGCTTCCAAGATGGCCTCGGTCAGGACAGCTTCAGGGTTGACACCCACTCCTTAGTAGCCCTGTTGAGGTTCCCTAGTTTGGGCCACGAAATGTCTTCAAGAAACCAGGCAGTCTCAGAAAGCACCAAGGGCCCCTCAAATTTGTATCGTTGCCCATCTCAAACATGGGATTCTCTCTGCTCATTTGTGGCCGGAAGGGCATCGTGGGAATGCTACTCCCGTGTTCCCACAATGCATTTTTAACCTGCTTACAGAATTAACCCTCTTTTGGATTGGCACTGCGTGTCAAAACATCAGCTGACCAAACAGTCTGGGTATGCGTGACCCGCCGAGCCCCAGATTCAGCACACCAGGTTGTGCGCGTTGTGGGATCGCAGCCCACATCGTTTCGACTTTCTAGGGCAAGGGTGTCAAGCTCGATTTCATTGAGGGCCGCATCCGGGTTGTGTTTGACCTTGAGGTGGGGGGGGCAGGTTGGGCGTGGCCAGCTCGACATCATTACTGTGTTTCCTTGAAAATAAAACAGGGTCTTGTTTTCTTTTGACCCCCCCAAAATAAGAGCTTGGCCTTATTTTTGGGGAGGTCTTATTATTTTTGAGGTGCAGGAGGCCCCTTAACCTCAGCCCACAGATCAGCTGATCCAGAGAGGGCCAGAAGTTCTGTCTCTGGCACACACTTGCTAGTCCTAGCATCACTGGGCCTGCCGCTGTTTTGGCAGGCGCCACTAAGAGAAGGGGCGCAGTAGCTAGGGTGTGCGGCTTCTGTGAGGCCATTCCGTGTGGATGGGAGGTGCATGTGGGGCATGTTCCCCTCCTTTCCCACCCCAGGAAATGGTGGGGACTAGCTGTGCATATTTTAGGGGAGGGCTTATTTTAGCTCAGGCCTCTAGGCTTATTATCCAGGGAGGTCTTATTTTGGGGGGGAAACAGAGTATAAGACGCACCAAGTTTTTGAAGAGGGAAATTAAAAAAAAAAGTTTTTGCACTCTGCAAACCTCACAAAAACGGCTCGTTTTTTTGCGAAAACGGGCCTGTTTCCCCCCCCCCCAAAAGTGCATGGATAGCCTTTAGGAGGCTTATAGAGTGCTCCGGGGGGGCTGGGGGGGTGATAAAATTGAGCAAAAAACAGGCCATTTTTTGCTCATTTCTGCCCTCCCCAGCCCCCAGGAGCACCCTGAAAGCCTCCTAGAGGCTATGCACGGCCATTTTGGTGAAGGGGGGGGGGGTTTCAGGAGGCGGGGTTTCAGGGGGGGGTGCCTGTGGTGGCCTGAGCACTCTGCCAGTGAAAATGGGCTCTTGAGCTCCATTTTCCTGGCAGAGGCACCATGGGTCAGTCCTTTGCTGTTCCAGGGCAGCCCTGTGGCCAGATCTAAGCACCCCGGGGGGGGGGGGGGGGCAGATCCGGCCACCTGGCCTTGCGTTCAACACCCCCTGTTCTAGGGGAACGAGACAGACTTCCGGGCTCGCATCTCCTTGTAGGGTCCCAATGTCAGGTTCACATTCGCTCTGGATCTCTGCATGAAGGTAGACCAAGCCATCTTCTCTTGGCCTCCCTGGCAGCGCCCTTGACCCGCTGCTTTCTCTTCTCTCCCCAGATGTATGGACGCTACACCCAGGACCTGGGAGCGTTTGCCAAGGATGAAGCGGCTCGTGTCCGGCTGCAGGAGGAGCGCTGGAAACTTTCCCCGAAGGAGCGGCTGCGTCCCTCCGAGTTTCTGGAGTACGACCATGGTCGCTGTGCCTGTTGCCGTAGTAAGTTGCTTGTTCTGGGCTGAGCATGCCCGTGCCGGGCCTAAACCCTGTGCATTTGTATCTACTACACTCTGTTGTGGCCCACCAGTGGCCACTGGGGGAGGAAGATGGGCCAGTCCTGGAGTCTGGGGAAGGCTCTGATGAGGGCTCTGTGTTGGAGATAGAGAGGAGGCCAGAGCCGTATGCCAATTATCAGCTGCCTTCAGAGTCAGACATCAGTGAGGCAGACAAACAGCTGGAACCTGTTCCCAGTGTGTGCATGTGCATAGTTGCCAGATGAAGGGAACAGCTAAAGAACAAGGGTCGACTTGGGAGTAAGGCCACAGGTGGATGATGAATAGCCCCTCCCAGAGGAAATAAAAGAGGGAGTGGAGTTTGCAGGAGACAATTAGTTCGCTTAATTGGTATGTAACTCTCTGAGACTCCTTGTCAAGTTCTGCAGATACTTGGCAGCTCTCCAAGCCAGATAAAGTCTGTGACTGAAAATCCTCCCTTAAAAGACTTGGCTGGATGTGAAAGGGGAGTGGAGTTTGCAGGAGACAATTAGTTCGCTTAATTGGTATGTGACTCTCTGAGACTCCTTGTCAAGTTCTGCAGATACTTGGCAGCTCTCCAAGCCAGATAAGGTCTGTGACTGAAAATCCTCCCTTAAAAGACTTGGCTGGATGTGAAAGGGGAGTGGAGTTTGCAGGAGACAATTAGTTCATTCCTGCATTCTTGCCAAGTATTGCAGCATCTGAAAGATATCGGCTTGGCCGCTCTCCAAGGTCGGTCATTGTGAATTACCTTGAAAGACTGTCGGAGAGGAAAGACTTTGCTGGAGAGGAATTCGCTGTCAATTAAACAAAGTGTTTTTTTGGGATGAGGACTCGGCTTCATGCCGCTGGGGAAGCCTAGGTCAGAACAGAGCTGTGCTGGCGCAGTGGTTACAGTGCAGTACTGCAGGCTACTTTTGCTGACTGCCGGCTGCCAGCAATTTGATAGTTCAATTCTGACCAGCTCAAGGTTGACTCAGCCTTCCATCCTTCTGAAGTCGATAAAATGCGGACCCAGATTGTTGGGGGGAAAATATGCTGAATCTAAGAGGGCTGTAAAGAAAGACCTAGAAAAAAAACCCATCTGTTTCTTAGTGGCTCTTAACTTCCGATAACTACAACACATGACATATTACAACATACTACAGCGTTCCCCAACCTTTCCTGGTTGGTGGCCTAGTGTAAGTGGGGGGGGGGAGAGAAAGGATGTTTTTTGTGAGGGGTGGTGCACGTGTGGGGCTGCGAGCTCCGGCCCTGCACCATTTGCATCTTAAAATAGACATGGTTGAGAAACACTGATCAGGAGGTATCTCCCAGAGAACATTCTGTGCATGGAAGTGATCTGCTTAATAGGACGGAAAAGAGAAAGAAATTCTAGGTTGGTGGAATTCACAATTTTTTACTACTGGTTCTGTGGGGGTGGCTTAGTGGGCGTGGGCAGGGGAAGGATATTGCAAAATCCCCATCCCTTCCCCACTCCCGGGGAAGGATACTGCAAAATCCCCATTCTCTCCCCACTCCAGAGGGAAGGATACTGCAAAATCCCCATTCTCTCCCCACTCCAGAGGGAAGGATACTGCAAAATCCCCATTCTCTCCCCACTCCAGAGGGAAGGATACTGCAAAATCCCCATTCTCTCCCCACTCCAGAGGGAAGGATACTGCAAAATCCCCATTCTCTCCCCACTCCAGAGGGAAGGATACTGCAAAATCTCCATTCTCTCCCCACTCCAGAAGGAAGGATATTGCAAAATCTCCCTTCCCTCTCCACTCCAGAGAGAAGGATATTGCAAAATCTCCCATCCCTCTCCACTCCAGGGGAAGGATATTGCAAAATTTCCATTCCCTCCCCACTCCAGAGAGAAGGATATTGCAAAATCTTCATTCCCTCCCCACTCCAGAGAGAAGGTTACTGCAAAATCTCCATTCCCTCCCCACTCCAGAGGGAAAGATATTGCAAAATCTCCATTCCCTCCCCACTCCAGAGAGAAGGATATTGCAAAATCTCCATTCCCTCCCCACTCCAGAGAGAAGGATATTGCAAAATCTCCCTTCCCCCTCCACTCCAGAGGGAAGGATTTGCAAAATCTCCCTTCCCCCTCCACTCCAGAGAGAAGGATATTGCAAAATCTCCCTTCCCCCTCCACTCCAGAGAGAAGGATATTGCAAAATCTCCATTCCCTCCCCACTCCAGAGAAAAGGATATTGCAAAATCTCCATTCCCTCCCCACTCCAGAGGGAAGGATATTGCAAAATCTCCATTCCCTCCCCACTCCAGGGGAAGGATATTGCAAAATCTCCATTCTCCATTCCCTCCCCACTCCAGAGGGAAGGATATTGCAAAATCTCCATTCCCTCCCCACTCCAGAGAGAAGGATATTGCAAAATCTCCCTTCCCCCTCCACTCCAGAGAGAAGTATATTGCAAAATCTCCCTTCCCCCTCCACTCCAGAGAGAAGGATATTGCAAAATCTCCCTTCCCCCTCCACTCCAGAGAGAAGGATATTGCAAAATCTCCATTCCCTCCCCACTCCAGAGAAAAGGATATTGCAAAATCTCCATTCCCTCCCCACTCCAGAGGGAAGGATATTGCAAAATCTCCATTCCCTCCCCACTCCAGAGGGAAGGATATTGCAAAATCTCCATTCCCTCCCCACTCCAGAGGGAAGGATATTGCAAAATCTCCATTCCTACCCCATTCTGGGGCCAGCCAGAGGTGTTATTTGCTGATTCTTTGAACTACTCAAACTACCGGTTCCCCAGAATCTGTCAGAAGCTGCTGAATTTCACCGCTGGGTTGATCCCTCCTTGACAGGTTTCCATCCATTACTTCTTGTCTGGCCTTCCAGTGCTTTGGAAAATAGATTGACGCCCTATACTTCAGGGGTGTGGAACTCAAGGCCCACGGGCTGGATCCGGCCTGCAGGGTACTTAGATCTGGCCCGCGGGGCCGCCCTGGAAACAGTAAAGGACTGGCCCACTGAGCCTCTGCCAGTGAAAACAGAGCTTGGGAGGACCACGGGTGACCCTCCAGGGCTCTGTTTTCACCCGCGACGGCCTCCTGCAGCCCTCTGCCAGCAAAAACAGGCCCCGGGGCTAGCAAAACAAACTAAAAGCAAAACAAAAGGAGAAATGTTTCCCCTTTTGCACTTGAGCATCCAAGAAGGGACAAGAAGGGAGAAAGGGAAAGAGGAGAGACAAAGTAAAAGAAGGAAAGATGGGAAGAAGGAACGAAAAAGGAAAGAGAAGGAAGGAAGGAAAGAGAAGGAAGGAAAAAGAAGGAAAGAGGAAAGACAAAGACAAAGAAGGAAAGATGGAAAGAAGAGAAGGAAGGAAAAAGAAGGAAAGAGAAGGAAGGAAAAAGAAGGAAAGAGGGGAAGACAAGGAAGGAAGAAGAATAGCAATAGCAATAGCAGTTAGACTTATATACCGCTTCATAGGGCTTTCAGCCCTCTCTAAGCAGTTTACAGAGTCAGCATATCGCCCCCACAGTCTGGATCCTCATTTCACCCACCTCGGAAGGATGGAAGGCTGAGTCAACCCTGAGCCGGTGAGATTTGAACAGCCGAACTGCAGAACTGCAGTTAGCTGAAGTAGCCTGCAGTGCTGCATTTAACCACTGCGCCACCTTGGCTCAGGAAGGAAAGAGAAGGAAAGAGAAGGAAGGAAAAAGAAGGAAATAGAAGTAAGGAAGGAAAAAGAAGGAAAGAGAAGGAAGGAAGGAAAGAGGGGAAGAGACGGAAGGAAAAAGAAGGAAAGAGAAGGGAGGAAAAAGAAGGAAAGAGGGGAAGAGGAGGAAGGAAAAAGAAGGACAGAGAAGGAAGGAAAAGAAGGACAGAGAAGGAAGAAAAAGAAGGAAAGAGGAGAAGAGAAGGAAGGAAGAAGAAGGAAAGAGAAGGAAGGAAAAAGAAGGAAATAGAAGTAAGGAAGCAAAAAGAAGGAAAGAGAAGGAAGGAAGGAAAGAGGGGAAGAGACGGAAGGAAAAGAAGGAAAGAGAAGGAAAGAGAAGGAAGGAAAAAGAAAGAAAGAGAAGCAAGGAAAAAGAAGGAAAGATGGGAAGAGAAGGAAGGAAAAAGAAGGAGAGAAGGAAGGAAAAAGAAAAGGGGAAGAGAAGGAAGGAAAAAGAAGGAAAGAGGGGAAGGAAAAAGAAAGGAGAATGACGATGGAAGGAAAAGAAGAGAAGGAAGGAAGGAGATTATAATGAGAGGAAAGGAGGGTCTGAGGGAAGTCCTGCCTTAGCACTTGCCCACCACAGGTGCCTACAAGCAAGTAACGTTAGGCTGGCCATGCCAACCCCAGCCCCCCCCCCCCAAGGTCAAACACAACCCTGATGCATCCCTCAATGAAATCAAGTTTGACCCCCTTGCTCTACTTTATGGCAACCCCTTAGATATTTGAAGACTGCTATCATGTCACCCCTAGTCCTTCTTTTCAGAAGGCTGAAGCTGGTAAAGGTTCCCCTCGCACATATGTGCTAGTGGTTCCTGACTCTAGGGGGAGGTGCTCATCTTCGTTTCAAAGCCGAAGAACCAGTGCTGTCCGAAGATGCCTCCGTGGTCATGTGGCTGGCATGACTCAACGCCGAAGGCGCACGGAACGCTGTTACTTTCCCACCAAAGGTGGGAAATTTTTCTACTTGCAATTTTTTTACATGCTTTCAAACTGCTAGGTTGGCAAAAGCTGGGACAAGTAACGGGAGCTCACTCTGTGACGCGGCGCTAGGGATTCGAACAGCCGAACTCCGACCTTTCTGATCGACAAGCTCAGTGTTCCTGCAACCGTTCTTCATATCTTTTGGATTCCAGCCCCCTAATCATCTTTGTTTCTCTTCAATGCACTCTTTCTTAAGTCTCTAAAGGGTTCTTCGAAAGCAGTGTTTCTCAATCTTGGTGACTTGAAGTCCTGTGGACTTCAACTCCCAGAATCCCCCAGCCAGCTGTGCTGGCTGGGGGATTCTGGGAGCTGAAGTCCATAGGACTTCAAGTCGCCAAGGTTAAAAAACACTGCTCTAAAGGGTTAAGCATGTTGTGTGAACCAGCCAGCGTTCTAGCTTTCCTTGGGCACAAGGTAACGGCATGGCACAGTTCAATGACAGTTTTATTCAGGCGAAGAGAAGCCACTCCTCACAAGTCTGTCACACATCTCTGCCGTCAAAGGAAGGATTGTGCGGACGAATGTAATCGGACACCCTGCAGATATCTAGGATTACAATTACCTTTGTCCCCAGTTTTATGCAGATTAACCATTCTGGTTTCGGAGAATAGGAGCGGTGGATCAGCCAGACATTGGGAAATCGGCATGGTGTCCGGAAAGAAATGCATGCATGAGAAAACCGTGTGGCTGTGATCGTCCAGTCCTTAGGGGGCAGACCCCACGAAGTCACGTGAAGTGTTCGGGGAATGCTGAATTGTGAATGAACTGAAAGAGCTGGGTTTATACAACACACTAAGCAGCCCCTTTTTCTCCCCCAAAGGGCGGGGGGCTTAAAATTGAGTATATAGAATAACAATGATGTTGGAAGGGACCCTGAAGGTCTTCTAGTCCTACCCCCTGCTGAAGCAGGAAACTCTATGCATTTCAGACAGATAGTCATCCAGTCTCTTCTTTTTTTTAAAAAATTTTTTTATTATAAAGATTTCTTTAAAGAATTTTTCTTTACAATGTCCTATACAACATTTCCACATCCATTGTATACTCTGCAAAGCACCTGTCCTGAGAAGCAATGGGTGGAAACTAATCAAGGAGAGAAGCAATCTGGAATTAAGGAGAAACTTCCTCACAGTGAGGACAATTAATCAGTGGAACAACTTGCCTCCAGAAGTTGTGAATGCCCCAACACTGGGAGTCTTTAAGAAGATGTGGGCTAGCCATTTGTCTGAAACGGTATAGGGTTTCCTGCCTAGGCAGGGGGTTGGACTAGAAGACCTCCAAGGTTCCTTCCAACTCCATTATTCTATTCTATTCTATTCTATTCTATATGCATTTCTCCCCCCTTGTTTCAATAGGACTTCTCTAGGCTGGGCGTGCTAGCTATCGGTTCGCTCAGTGGGACATTCCTACTTTTACAGCTTGATTTTAACAAAATGAATTTGTCCTCCCAAAAGATGGATAACAAATACATTTTAGAATGTCCCTTCCAGTTTTGTAACCATGTAGACTCCCCTTTGCCCAAAACTGAGAGAGAGCGAGACAGAGAGAGAGAGAGAGAGACAGAAAGATAGAGAGAGACACACACAGAGAGAGAAAGAAATGGAGAGAGAGAGATGGGACAGAAAGACACACACACACACAGATGGGGAGAGAGAGAGATGGGGAGAGACAGGGAGAAAGACAGAGAGAGAGATGGAGAGAGAAATGGGGAGGAGAGAGATGAAGAGAGAGATGGAGAGAGAGAGACAGAAAGAGAGAGACACACACAGAGATAGAGAGATGGAGAGAGAGACAGAGAGACACACAGAGAGAGGCAGAGAGACACACAGAGACAGACAGAGAGACAGAGAGAGATGGAGAGAGAGAGACAGAGAGAGAGAGAGATGCAGAGAGAGAGACAGAGAGACAGAGATGGAGAGAGAGAGAGAGAGATGGAGAGGTACATAGAGAAAGATGGAGAGATAGAGATGGGGAGACAGGGAGGGAGAGAGACAGAGAGAGACACAGAGAGCTGCGGGGAGAGGGAGACACACAGAGAGAAACAGACAGAGAGACAGAGACAGAGATGGAGACAGAGAGACAGAGAGAGGGGAGAGAGACAGAGACAGAGAGAGACACAGAGACAGAGAGAGAGATGGAGAGATACACAGAGAAAGATGGAGAGATGGAAAGATGGAGAGAGAGAGATGGGGAGGGAGGGAGGGAGGGAGACGCAGAGAGAGACACACAGAGAGAGAAAGATGGAGAGAGATGGAGAGGGAAGAGAGAGATGGAGAAAAAGATGGAGAGAGAGAGAGGAGGGGGGAGAGGGAAACACACAAACACACATTGTCTGTGGGATCTGGCTCTTCCTAAATCCCTTAGCAACCGCTGCAGTCACAGCTTGCCTTGTCCTTGAGGCTGTTTCCCTGTTAAAAGTTGCCAACTCGTGGGGGCAGCTGCAGGAGATGGACTGTGTCCAGACTCCTCTGTCCTGGGGTGCCCTCGGCCGTGATGCCGTTCCTCCCCTCTGCTCGAATGGCCACCTCCTGTGACCAGATGGGGAGAAGGGCAAAGGCTGTTTTCCTATCCGAAGGTGCCTCCATGCCAGAGCCCCCCACCCCACCCTCTGAGTCCAGCTGTTGGCTTCCTACAGCTGTCACAGCAATGGGATAAGAGCATGGCCGGCTGTAGGCTTTCTCATGAAGTCAGAATTTTGGACCGGTTTCTCAGCTCGCCCCAGGCAGCACTGGCCATCCAGATGCAGAACATCTGGAAGCGTCTTCAACGGTTTGGGTATCAAAGGGCCAAGCTGGGTCAATTTTGCCGTTCTGCTCGGCCCAAATCTAAAAACGAAGCAGAAACACCTGAGTGTTTTAACTCTTGAGTGATTTCCTCAATCTCATGCCAGGAAATGCCCATGGAGATAAAACGGCAGCATGACTCCCAACCATAGGCTGGGATCTTGTAATGCAGGTCATCCTTGATTTATGACGGTAATGGAGTCTGCTTTTCTTCCTTCTTTTTTGCGCTGGCCGTAAAGGAAATGCCATAGGTTCTTAAGCCAACACTGCAGTCATGGAATGAAAATCACATGAAGTATTAGTACCGCTTTATAAAGCCTTAGTAAGGCCACACACCTAGAATACTTGCATCCAGTTTTGGTTGCCACATTACAAAAAAGATGTTGGGACTTTTCAAAAAGTTTAGAGAAGAGCAACTAAGATGGTTAAAGGGCCTGGAGATTAAAATATATGAAGAACAGGATTTGGGGTTGGCTAGTCTAGAGAAAAGAAGGACTTGGGGGGACATGATAGCAGTCTTCCAGTATTTAAGGGGCTGCCACAAAGAAGAGGGAGTCAACTTATTTTCCCGAACACCAGAAGGCAAGGCAAGAAACAAGGGATGGAAACTAAGCTGTGGGTGCTCCATCACTGGAGGTTTTTAAAGAAGAGACTGGGCAGCCACTTGTCTCAAATTGTATAGGCTCTTCTGCTTGAAGAGGGGGTTGGACTAGAAGACCTCCAAGGTCCCTTCCAGCTCTATTCTGATTAATTGATTGATCTTTAAACAAACCAATGGAAGAAATGACAATTTTCAGCCAAAACATTCTGAATCGTACAGATAGCCCTTGGGACTTGAAGGCCACATGAGGGGAGATGGGGGCTCTTTTAGCTGGAGAAGGCTGTCTTGCCATTGCTTTCTGTTATTCTCTCCATCTCCTGACCTAGTTGATTGAGAAGTAAGAAATTATAAACCTTGGATGGAGAAACAGTTTATTCCCTTATCTATAGATAAGTGGTGTAAGTCAGACTTGTGAATACTGGCTTGGAAGATAAGTGACAGGGATCCAAGTAACACCCCCAACGAAAGAAGACTCCGAGGCTTGCGGTTCCTCAAAGTTCCATTTTATTAGAGATGTCATACTGGCACATCTGGGAAAACCCGAATCTGAAAGCTTCCACCCCACACCCAAAAAAGTTCAAGTCCCTGCCCAGCACCCACATGTCCATCACATGGCCCAATCAGGCACCATCCCAACTGGAGATGCCTCCCAGTCACACCATCGCAGCTGCAGGGCAAGATGTCCTTGACTCTCTGAGAAAGGAATGTTGTTATGACTATACCAGTGTTTCTGAACCTTGGCAACTTGAAGATGTTCGGACTTCAACTCCCAGAATTCCCCAGCCAGCGAATGCTGGCTGGGGAATTCTGGGAGTTGAAGTCCGAACATCTTCAAGTTGCCAAGGTTCAGAAACACTGGACTATACAGTATGTCTCCCATACTCCATATAATCCCCCCCTCCCATTTTCCCACAGAATTAAATGTGGCAGGCCAGAAGCCCCAAGGCAAAAGATGGCTTCCAGTCCTGACAGGCCACCCCCCTCGTCAGAAGATCGTGTCCTGTAACAAGATTAACACAGGGGATTAAAATCTCAACCTAACAATAGGCCTGACAATAAATTGGTAACAATTTTGAGACCTATAGTTTCTGGTAAACCAACTCTTGATTTAAATCCTAGACTTCTGAGTCCATATGGGCCTACTCCAAAGTTTGCCAAAGTTAGTTCAACTAGAAAGAGGCCCATATGGACTCACTTTGGCAAACTTTGGAGTAGTCCTTGACTTACACTGCACCCCAAATTACGTAGCTAAGTGAGACATTCGTTAAATGAATTGTGCCCCATTTTAGGACTTTCCTTGACACCGTTGTTATGTAAATCGGTGCAATTGTTAAATTAGTAACATGGTTATTAGGTGAATCTGGATTCCACACTAATTTTGCTTACTAAACGAATGGCTGTAATTTGAGGGCTACCTGTATCTCATAACGCCACCACTTTGAGGGTGGGAGAAGATACAATTTTGGGCCTCACATTAATAGACAGAATAGTATAGTATAGTATAGTATAAGTTTATTTATAGGCCGCCCTTTTCCCTGAGGGGACTCAGGGCGGCTTACAACTTATGTGGGAGGGGATACATACAATGACGTATAGAACATACATAATTAAAAAATAGAGCAACATTCATCATTCGGGTGGGGACGGATTATAATCTTTAACCCCAGGCCTGACGGGATAGCCAGATCTTAAGGGCTGTGCGGAAGGTCTGGACGGTGGTGAGGGTACGAATCTCCACGGGGAGATCGTTCCAAAGGGTCGGAGCTGCTACTGAAAAGGCTCTCCTCCGCGTAGTTGCCAGTCGACACTGACTGGCAGATGGAACTCGGAGGAGGCCTAATCTGTGAGATCTTATAGGTCGCGAGGAGGTAATTGGCAGGAGGCGGTCTCTCAAGTACCCAGATTCACTACCATGAAGGGCTTTATGGGTGGTAAGTAGCACCTTGAAGCGCACCCGGAGATCAACAGGTAGCCAGCGCAGCTCGCGGAGGATAGGTGTTATGTGGGCGAACCGAGGTGCACCCACAATCACTCGCGCGGCCGCATTCTGGACTAGCTGAAGTCGCCGGATGCTCTTCAAGGGCAGCCTCATGTAGAGCACGTTGCAGTATTCCAGCCTAGAGGTCACAAGGGCACGAGTGACTGTTGTGAGAGCCTCCCGGTTCAGGTAGGGTCGCAACTGGCGCACCAGGCGAACCTGGGCAAATGCCCCCCTGGTCACAGCCGACAGATGGTAATCAAAGGTCAGCTGTGGGTCCAGAAGGACTCCCAAGTTGCGAACCCTGTCTGAGGGGTATAATATTTGGCGCCCCAGCCTGAGTGATGGAACACTAGCCAAATTATTGGGAGGAAAACACAACAGCCACTCAGTCTTTTCCGGGTTGAGTACAAGCTTGTTAGCCCTCATCCAGTCCCTAACGGCTTCGAGACCCCGGTTCATCACGTCCACCGCTTCATTGAGTTGGCACGGGGCGGACAGATACAACTGCGTATTGTCCGCGTATTGGTGGTATCTTATCCCATGCCTCCGAATGATCTCGCCCAGCGGAATAGAATAGAATTCTTTATTGCCAAGTGTGATTGGACACACAAGGAATTTGCCTTTGGTGCATATGCTCTCAGTGTACATAAAGGAAAATAAAATACATTTATCAAGAATAAAAAGATGCAACACTTAGTAATGATCATAGGTTACTAATAAGCAATCAAATCATACTAGGAAACAAATAAAACAATATAAATGTTAAAGATACAAGCAACATGGTTATAGTCCTAAGTGGGAAGAGATAGGAACTAGGAGAGAGATAGGTACTAGGAAGGAAGAGAAGAATAATAGTAATAACAGTTTTTGTAGATAATTTGACAGTGTTGTGGGAATTAGTTGTTTAGCAGAGTGAAGGCATTCGGAAAAAACCTGTCCTTGTGTTTAGTTGTTCTGGTGTGCTGTGCCTTAGCGCTGTTTTGAGAGTAGAAGTTGAAACAATTGATGTCCAGGATGTGAGGGGTCAGTAGTTGTTTTTCCTGGAGCCATTTCCCCAAATGGTCAAGGGCCGGGCAAACACATCAGATGAAATTTGTTCCGATTTGTTTACAGATGGTTAGCAAATTAGATGCAATTCATTAAGCATGTTTCCTGGGGGTTTAATAACTTTCCTCTTGTTTCACATTGAACCTTAGAGGTTGGCAGCTGATTTTGGTTGCGTTCCAGGGATTACATGAATGGCTCGAGTGAAGGGGCACGAATGGAGCCTGATTAAGGTAGCCTACACCAAATCAGGAAATGGCCAAAACTTGCTTACAATTTGGCCCAGTCACTCTCATTATTTTTGCTGCATGAAACCTAGTGAATTTTCAGAGTACAATCTTAGTCGAATGTACTTTGAAAGAAACTTTTGATCCCTTTTAGTATTATGAAGTCCTCCTCCTCATTAAAGTTGTATTACATAACATTGCAAAAACAAAAAGACAATTTCTTGGGCAGTCTCATTCAACAAAGATGATTAGGGGACTAAAGCTAAAACATGTGAACAGTTATAGGAATTGGGTATGCCCACTTTAATGAAAAGACGTACTAGGGATGACAGAATAGAACAGAACAGAACAAAATAGAATAGAATTATAGAATTCTTTATTGCCCACATGTCATTGGACAGACAAGGAATGTGTTTTGGTGCATATGCTCTCAGTGTACATAAAAGAAAAGATACATTCATCACGAATCATAAGGTACAACACTTAATGATAGTCATAGGGTATAAATTAGCAATCAAATCATAGAAGAACAAAAATTGTCCTTATGTCTAGTTATTCTGGTGTGCAGTGCCCTATAGCATCGTTTTGAGGGTAGGAGTTGAAACAATTTATGTCCAGGATGTGAGGGGTCTGTAGATATTTTCACAGTCCTCTTTTTGACTCGTGCAGTATACAAATCCTGGATGGAAGGCAGGTTGTTAGTAATTGTTTTTTTCTGCAGTTCTGATTCTCCTCTGAAGTCTGTGTCTGTCTTGTTGGGTTGCAGAGCCAAACTAGACAGTTATGGAGGTGCAGATGACAGACTCAATAATTCCTCCGTAGAACTGAATCAGCAGCTCTTTGGGTAGTTTAAGCTTCCTGAGCTGGCACAGAAAGAACATTCTTTGTTGTGCTTTTTTGATCACGTTTTTGATGTGAGGTGTCCTTTTTAGGTCTTGAGATATGATAGAACCTAGAAATTTGAAGGTCTTTATTGTTGAGACATGATAGCGGTGTTCCAATATCTCAGGGGCTGCCACAAAGAAGAGGGAGTCAAGTTATTCTCCAAAGCACCTGAGGGCAGAACAAGAAACAATGGATGGAAAATAATCAAGGAGAGAAGCAACCTAGAATTAAGGAGAAATTTCCTGGCAGTGAGAACAATTAACCAGTGGAACAACTTGCCTCCAGAAGTTGTGGATGCTCCAACACTGGAAGTTTTAAAGAAGAGATTGGACCACCATTTGCCTGAAATGGTATAGGGGTTCCTGCCTGAGCAGGGGGTTAGACTAGAAGACCTCCAAGGTCCCTTCCAACTCTGTTATTCTTCAAGATGTTTACAAATGAACTGGTTTACTGTTTTAATATATTTCCAGGTTTTGATGGTTGATAATATCTCTTTCGGTCCTTTCTCGATGAGGTGGATTGCATTTGACCTTCTCCAATTTCCCTAGTTTTGTTCTTCATTGGAACATTGAGATTTAATTTATTTGAGATTTAATTGAAACTTTAATTTTTTGAAGCTGAATTTCCTTTTCAAGAAATCTCAACCAGCTTCAGCCCATTTACCTTTTAAGGTTTCCTTTACATCACATCTTCCTTACTTTTTCTTAGTTCATTAGAATTTTGCTTCATATTAGGTTGCAGTCTATCATTATTCAATCATTCCACATTTTCTCTTGTTATTGCTTTCATTTTGTTATATAAAAATGTATACACTAATATTCTCCCTTCTCTTATTTCTATCACTTATAATTCTAGCTTTTAATCATGTCACCCTTCATTAAACAACTTTTTTCTTTCCTTCCTATAAGTGTGCATTATTATTATTAGAAATGCATGTTGATTGAATGCAATCATTATGATTAACTTTATTAGTTAGGTTTAGGTTAGGTTTATTGGTTTTGTATGCCGCCCACTCCCGAAGGACTCCGGGCGGCTCACAATAAACAGGGGAGGGAATAAATAAGACAATACAAACAATTTTAAAATCCAAAACAGTCACAATTAAGACGGGGCTGGGTGCTTTAACAGCCCCCAGCCTGCCAGAACAGCCCGGACTTAGTAGCTTTACCGAAAGCCGGGAGGGTAGTAAGGGTCCGGATCTCCACGGGGAGCTCATTCCAGAGGGCCGGAGCAGCAACAGAGAAGGCTCTCCCCCGGGGGGTGGCCAGCCGGCATTGGCTGGCAGATGGAACCCGGAGAAGGCCAAGCCTGTGCGATCTAATCGGTCTTTGGGAGGTAATTGGCAGGAGGCGGTCTCTCAGGTACCCAGGTCCGATGCCATGTAGGGCTTTATAAATAATAACTAGCACCTTGAAGCGAGTCCGGAGACCAATGGGCAGCCAGTGCAGCTCGTGGAGGATAGGTGTATCGTGTGGCGATCTGGACTAGCTGAAGTCTTCGAACACTTTTCAAGGGCAGCCCCATGTAAAGCGCATTACATTATAGTTTTACTTGTATTAGAGTGTATGACACCCAGGTGCCACAATGTTCACACGTTGATTTGAGATATTTATTTTTTTTAAAAACAAATTTTGCTTTCTAAAATCCAGGGCTGTTTTCAAGCAAGTTTTTTTTTTAAAGGAAATGTATAGCCATTTCCATGCGGTTTTCATCTCTTTTAATATCTCCAACCAATCCTATTAGTAAGGACCAAATCCGAAGCAGACAAGTGAAAAAATCGATGTGACATTTTGGGTCTGGCAGAGTTAATCTTCCCACAGATGTCTAGAGCTAGTTGAAAATTCCCATTCTGACCCCTTCATGGTTTTCTGCTTTAATAAATCTTCCCTCTGTCTCTTCTGATTGGCTGAATGGTCTCTGACAGACTCCATGCAAGGTAGTCGTTCTTTTAATTTGCTCTTTTTCATCTGAACCCTGATCCTTTTCAACACTCCTGGTACCATCAATTGAATGGACCACCCTTCGGTTCTTCTCTGTTCAGTTCTCCTCTGGTGTCCATCTCTACACCATCACACCCTTCTGTTGTTCCCTGTTATTCTGTCTGTCTGTCTGTCTGTCTGTCATAGGTATCTATCTGGTCCAACGCCCTGGCCCAAAGCAGAAGACCTTATACCATCATTGTTCTGATTTAGGCTTCCCAAAAGCACGAAGCCGACTCCTGGCCCGGATAAAATTGTCTTTCATTTAGGTTAAAGTGAATTCCTCTCCAGCAAAGTCCCGGCCAACAATCTTTCAAGATCTTTATCAGGCTTGGAGAGCTGCCACGCTAATATCTTCAAAACACCACTCTGTAGCAGCAATTACTTGGCAAGAAGTCAGGAACAGATCTTCACCCTAATGAATTGAATTAATTGTCCCCTGCAAACTCCCCTCCCCTTCTGCTCCTCTTTTATTTCCTCTGGGAGGGACCATTCACCATCCATCTATGCCTTTACTCCCAATTTGACCCTTCTCCTGGCAACTCTGTGCATGTGCTCCAGCTGTTCGTCTGCCTCACTGATGTCTGACTCTGAAGGCAGCTGATAACTGTCAGATGGCTCTGGCCCCCTCTCTGCCTCCGACACAGAGCCCTCATCAGAGCCTTCCCCAGACTCCAGGACCGGCCCATCTTCCTCCCCAACCTCCTCACTGTCTGAGTCTGCTGCCAGCTCCTCTGGCCGCTGGTGGGCCACAGCTAGTTTTTTCTTCCATCTTCTACCATCTCAAATTGTTCCTTTTAAACTCGTTTCCATCAACCATCACATTGTGTCTGAATGTGATAAACAATGATTTTGCCCTGAATCTGAAACCACAGTTTGATCCTGCTTTGGGACAAATGATGGCTTGAGTACTCTTCAAGAAGAAGAATTATTTTAGAGAGATTTATGTGGTACGATTTTCATGGTTTATGCTGCCCGCTGCCCAGAGTCATTTCACTGCAGGATGGAGAGCAAATAAATTTAAAAACAAACTTACAAACCAATGTGGACAGGCAAGTATGTGGGCAGAGAGGGAAATGGGCAAAAGCCACGACCAGAATCTTTTTTCTATCCATATGCTAAATGCTAATGGATATTTCAGGGCTCAGTGGCTAAGAGGCTGAGCTTGTTGATCAGAAAGGTCAGCAATTCGGCGGTTTGAATCCCTAGCGCCGCGTAATGGAGTGAGCTCCCATTACTTGTCCCAGCTTCGGCCAACTTAGTAGTTCGAAAGCACGTAAAAAATGCAAGTAGAAAAATAGGAACCACCTTTGGTGGGAAGGTAACAGCGTTCTATGCGCCTTCGGCATTTAGTCATGCCGGCCACATGACCATGGAGATGTTTTTGGACAGCGCTGGCTCTTCGGCTTTGAAACAGACATGAGTATCGCCCCCTAGAATCGGGAACGACTAGCACATATGTGCAAGGGGGACCTTTACCTAATGGATATTTTACCCCTGTATCTAAACAGTGCAAGTTTTTCCTGATTTTGTTCCCTTTTTGCTCATCTTCCCTATCAAAGCACCTGTATTTCTGCTGCTCCCATCCTGGACTTGTGAGTTGTTTCCATAGCAATGGACCAATCTGAACTTCTCCTGTATCCCAGCTTCTCTCTGCTGCAGCCCCATGGATGTCCCTGCCTCCCCATCTCTCATCCACCCCTTTTCTCTCTCTCTCTCTCCCTCTCTCTCTCCTGCAGTCTGCACCGTGCGTTGCCAGAAGTTCCTCATCTCCAAAGTGGGCGAAGACTGGATCTTCCTCATCCTGTTGGGTCTGCTGATGGCCCTGGTGAGCTGGGCCATGGACTTCGCCATAGCAACTTGCCTGCAAGGTAAGAAGATTGCAGATCCCAAGTGCAAAGGCAGCGCAACTGGGCTGAGAATCTGGAGCTCAAGACTCCCCAGGAGAGGCATTTGGTCTCATTTCGTTTTGCTTTGCTTCATTTCATTTTATCTTTTAGTTTATTACTTTATTTTACTTTATACTTTTTAGTTTTTATTTTACTTTACTTTTTACTTTTTACCTTTTATTTTATTTTACTTTACTTTACTTTTTACCTTTTATTTTATTTTACTTTACTTTACTTTTTACCTTTTATTTTATTTTACTTTACTTTTTACTTTTTATTGTACTTTTTACTTTTTACTCTTTACTTTTTATTTTACTTTACTTTTTACCTTTTATTTTATTTTACTTTACTTTACTTTTTACTTTTTATTGTACTTTTTACTTTTTACACTTTACTTTTTATTTTACTTTACTTTACTCTACTTTTTACTTTACTTTTTACTTTACTTTACTTTTTACCTTTTATTTTATTTTACTTTTTACTCTTTACTCCTTACTCTACTCATTACTCATTACTTTTTAACCTTACTCTTTACTTTAATCTTTACCTTTTACTTTTTACTTTTTATTGTACTTTTTACTTTTTACTCTTTACTTTTTATTTTACTTTATTTTACTTTTTACCTTTTATTTTATTTTACTTTACTTTTTACTCTTTACTCTTTATTTTACTTTACTTTACTCTTTACCTTTTACCTTTTACTCTTTACTCATTACTTTTTATTTTATTTTACTTTACTCTTTACTTTTTACTTTACTTTACTTTTTATTTTTTACTTTACCAATAGTGCTTTGCTGGCCTGGGTTGCCGGAACCAGCAGTGACCCAGGCCTGCCACGCCTCCAAACTGGCTCCTCGATCGGCGCAGCATAGTTTTTTTTTCTTTTCCATTTTTTAATGTTCTGCCTATTTATGGGCAACTGTGCATGCACACGGAGCAAAATTGCGTGCGCACTGAACCGGCAGTCATGCCGACAGCAACCCACCCCTGGTCAGAGCCTGCTGAATACCACCTCTGCTCCTCACCCAACATAGAGCTGTGGTGGCACAGTGGTTAGCATGCAGTATTGTGGGCTGATTCTGCTGACAGCCAGGAGTTCAATCTTGACTGACTTCAAGGTTGACACAGCCTTCCATCCTTCCTATGTTGGTGAGATGAGAACTGAAATGCTGACTCTGTAAACTGCTTAGAGAGGGCTGTGAAGCACTGTGAAGAGGTATATAAGTCAAAGTGCTATTGCTATGCCAGTCAGTCTTCAGTTTTCAGGAAGCTTTTCCAAGAGCCATAGTGGCACAGTGGTTAGAATGCAGAATTGCAAGCTGACTCTGCTGACTGCCAGCAGTTCGATCCTAACCGGCTCAAGGTTGACTCAGCCTTCCATCCTTCTGAGGTGGGTGAAATGCAGACCCGGATTGTTGCGGGCAAGAGGCTGACTCTGTAAACTGCTTAGAGAGGGCTGTAGAGCACTGTGAAGTGGTATATAAGTCTAAAGGCTAGTGTTATCTAAGGACACACAACAACCCCACTTGCGGACAAAAAAGCAGATCAGTTAAGTACAGCTCATCTACCTCTAGGATCCAAAGGCCTGGGGGAACAGCCTGGATCTCAGTGCCTAGCAGGATTGGGGCCATCCAAATTTCTAGGACAGAAGGTGCTGAGAAAATGGTCTCTTTGGGGCAGAAGCATCCAGGGGTGGGTTGCTCCTGCCAGTTTGGTGCGCGCAAAAATTTTGCACACGCTCTCTTTGCTCGCGAGCATGCCAGACGTGAGCTCCCCGCGTGTATGCATTTGCACAAAAATAGGTCTGCACATGTGCAAAACATGAAAAAAAATACATTTGTGCAATTAAAATTGTTCTGCGCATGCACAGAACCAAAAATCAAGATGGCGGCCCCGTAGGAGAACCGGTTCGGGGGCGTGGCAGGCCTGGGTCGCTGCCGGTTCCAGCGACCCAGGCCAGCAAACCACTAGCGGTTCAGCCGAACCCAGAGGTGGGTTCCTACCAGTTCGCACCTATTCGGTAGAACTGGTTCGTCAAATCTACCGAACCGGTTAGAAGAGGTTCCACCAGTGGACCCGGAAAGCAGGCCACACCTACAGAAGAGGTTCCAAACTTTTTTGAAACCCACCACTGGTCTTTGGATATGATTATTCTACACTATCATGCTATATTTATAAAACTCAGTGCCTCTGTGAAAGGTAAGGATGACTCCTGCGTTTGTGGTGCAATCAGAACATTGCGTGTGTTGAAGTTGTTTTAACGCAAACCAAAGATGCCTTTTAAAAAACAAGTTTACATCCTATTCTTATGCATGTCAGTGCTGTGTGTGGGGTAATTTAAGGTGGTTCTGACAAGTGTTGTCAGCATCTTCATATCCAGTCACATGGGCGACAAGCCACTCCCACCCGGTCACATGGGTGGCAAGCCACTCCCACAAAGGAGGCCACACCCACAGAGTAGGTTCGAACAATTTTAGAAACCCACCACTGGCCGAACCGATCCAAACCGATAGGAACTCACCTCTGGAAGCATCACTTTAGCTTAGCCTCCTGCGTGGTGGCAACTCGGAGGATTATCTCTTGTGCATTGACAAGCAAACCTTTTCTATCTCTCTCTCTCTCTTTCTCTCTTGCAGCCCAGAAGTGGATGTACGGTGGGTTGGATACCAACGTTTTCTTGCAATACATGGCTTGGATTACCTATCCCATCGTGCTCATCACCTTCTCAGCTGGATTCACCCAGATCTTAGCCCCGCAGGCGGTGGGTGAGTGCTGGTCCAGAGAGGTGGGAGGGGAAGAAGATGCTATGGAGGAAGCCCAGCTGTTTGGAAGGCACAGCTGGGAACCCACCCTGTGCCCGCCGTTTGTTTTCTGATCCTGGGGACGGTTCCATTCCACCAGAGACCCAAATTCAGGGAATTCTCCTAAAAAGTGGTCCTTTCTGTCCATCAGCTTCCTTGCAAAAACTTTATAAAGGTTTTCTCTGCAATGGAGAGATCCCCTTTTTCCCCTCAGAGGGGAACCAAAACAAGGTCTTCGCTGCCCTGAAGCTTAAGAAGCAAATTCATAGGCCAGGCTCAAAGCATGCTGGGGAATTCTGGGAGTTGAAGTCCACATAGCTTAGAAGGGGTCAAGGTTGAGAAACACTGGGCTAGGTCTTTCCCTGACCAGGTTAAAGATGTTGTGTGGGGATTGTAACTGAATGAAAAGAGCTTTCATTCAATGGTCGCTCTCTGGATTTTCCTGATTCTTCTTTTTTGCCTTTTCCTTCCTTCCTTCCTTCCTTCCTTTCTTTTCTTTCTTTCTTTCTTTCTTTCTTTCTTTCTCTCTCCCTCCCTTCTTTCCTTCTTCCTTCCTTCCCCCTCTCCATCCCTCTCCACACCTCCATCTCTCTCTTCCTTCCTTCTTCCTTGCTTCCCTCCTTCCCTTTCTCCCCTTCCTGCCTGCCTTCCTACCTTCTTCCTTTTCTTCCTTCCTTCCCTCCTTCCTTCCCTTGTTCCCTCCCCTCTCCCCCCTCCATCTCTCTCTACCTTCCTTCCCTCCTTCCCTCTCACCCTCTCCCCCCTCTCCCCTTTCTTTTTTCCCTCCCTCCTTTCCTTCTTCCTTCCTTCCGTCTCTCCCTCCCTTCCTCCCTCTCCCCACCTTCCTTTCTCTCTTCCTTCTTCCTTCCTTCCCTCTCTCTCTCTCCCCTGCCTGCCTTCCTTCCTTCTTCCTTTCCTCTTCTTCCTTCCTTCCTTCCTTCCTTCACTTCCTCCCTCTCCCCAACTCCCTCCCTCTCTTCTTTCTTTCCTTCCTTCCTTCCTTCCTTCCTTCCTTCCTTCCTTCCTTCCTTCCTTCCTTCCTTCCTTCCTTCTTTCTTTCTTTCTTTCTTTCTTTCTTTCTTTCTTTCTTTCTTTCTTTCTTTCTTTCTTTCTTTCTTTCCTCTACAGGCTCTGGCATCCCAGAAATGAAAACCATCCTGCGTGGTGTGGTGCTGAAGGAATACCTCACCCTCAAGACCTTTGTGGCCAAAGTCATTGGACTGACCTGTGCCTTAGGCAGCGGGATGCCTTTGGGGAAAGAGGTGAGGGGTGGGGGCTGTCTGCCAAAGTGGGGAAACATCTGGAAACCAGGTTCTGCCAGGAATGGTGAAAAGACACGGCTGCCTTTAGTTTGTATAAGGTTGTTTGAGAGAAAATATGATACAGGTAGTCCTCAACTTATGACCATTTGATTAGCAACTGTTTTAAGTTACAATGGACCCCCACTCCCCAAAAGCTGCTCACAACCCGATTCCCAAGTTCTGACATTCCTTCTCCTATGCGATGTCCCATGATTATATTTTGGGCACTTAACATTCAGGCGTGTTTCATGCCGTACGGTCATATAACTACAATTTATGATGTTTTTGACAGAAACGAGCATTTACTTCCCAGTTTCTGGTAAAAATCAGCCCCAGAACTTATAACGGCTTCATTTAACGACTGCCACATCCAGTTAAGAAGGACTAGGGGAGACATGATAGCAGTCTTCCAATATCTCAGAGGTTGTCACAAAGAAGAGGGAGTCAAACTATTCTCCAAGGCACCTGAGGGCAGAACAAGAAGCAATGGGTGGAAACTAATCAAGGAGGGAAGCAACTTAGAACTGAGGAGAAATTTCCTGACAGAACAATTAATCAGTGGAACAGAAGTTGCCTCCAGAAGTTGTGAATGCCCCAACACTGGAAGTCTTTAAGGAGATGTTGGATAGCCATTTGTCTGAAACGGTATAGGGTTTCCTGCCTAGGCAGGGGGTTGGACTAGAAGACCTCCAAGGTCCCTTCCAACTCTGCTGTTGTATTGTATTGTATAGATAAATAAATAAACATAAAAAACTTGGGAGAGTGTTTGGGCCCTGGCAACATTCTGATGATCTTGCTAACTTCTTCCTTCCTTTTTTATGTTCAGGGACCTTTTGTCCACATAGCGAGCATGTGTGCGGCCCTTCTCAGCAAGTTTCTTTCGGTCTTTGGAGGCATTTATGAGGTGAGTATCTGCCTCTCAGAAAGCAACTTAGAATATGGACTCTGGGAATGTAAAAACAAGATGGCTGGAAAAACCCCAAACTGTTGGTTAATCCGGGGTCCTTGGTGCTCTCTCTGTTTGGTTGTTTCCTTGCAGGCGTCTCATTGCCAAACTAGGTAACATCATCAGTGCATTGGTGAGGCTATCGGATTTCGGTAACGAAAAGTCTAAAAGAGAACAACCAGAGAGCACCAAGGACCCCTCATTTCAGCCCTGAGCTAGAAATATTATCCTTGATTGTCTGTGGAGATTCCCGGTCATCCAGGTCATTCATGGTGGTCCCAAAAGTGGGGGGGGGGTTTTCTTTCCAAAAGACAACTGGACTTTCCTTGAAGATGTTTCGCTTCTTTCTCATCCGAGAGGCTTCTTCAATTCCGACAGTCAGAACTGAAGAAGCTTCCTGGATGAGAAGCGAAACGCCTTCAAAGAAAAACAAGTCCACATTCTCCTTTATTGTGGATTGGTCACAACAGGCAAGGAGACCAGTTCCGAGTTGTGTTCCCCTAGCCTCAGTCCTAAGATATTGCAAAATCCCCATTCCCTCCCCACTCCCGGGGAAGGATACTGCAAAATCCCCATTCCCTCCCCACTCCCGGGGAAGGATACTGCAAAATCTCCATTCCCTCCCCTCTTTCGGGGAAGGATACTGCAAAACCTCCATTCTATCCCCACTCCAGGGGGAAGGATACTGCAAAATCTCCATTTCCTCCTTATTCCTGGGGAAGGATACTGCAAAATCTCAATTTCCTCCCCACTCCCGGGGAAGGACACTGCAAAATCTCCATTCCCTCCCCACTCCCGGGGAAGGATACTGCAAAATCTCCATTCCCTCCCAATCAGCTAAGACTCGGGAGGCAGAGAATAGATGGGGGTGGGGCCAGCCAGAAGTGGTATTTGCCGGTTCTCTGAACTACTCAAAAATTCCGCTACCGGTTCTCCAGAACTGGTCAGAACCTGCTGGATGCCACCTCTGCTACGGGCACTCTTGAACTCTTAGGAAAAGTACTGTTGTGGCCTTATTCCCTTATTCCTGTTACCATATTATGATTAGATTCATGACTTCATTCTCGAACTCTCTTGCCCCTCAGCTAGCGTTACACTGTGCTCCAAGGGCAGGCTGTCTGAGAACAATGGGGATTGTAGTCCAAGCTATTTAGAAGGTCTTGTTTTCCCAAGCTCGGGATAAAAATATATGTTGAAAGCTGAGAAAGGCCAGCCGAGCTGGCCAGTAAGAGCGGTAAGGATTCCTAATGGTGGATGGTTTGTTTGTTATCTGCATATCAGCCTCCGTGACATAAGCGCTAGAGGGGAGCGCCACGAGAAAACATTTCCGTGACATTTTATTTATCGGTTTGTTTATTTATGAAGTTGAAAAACTGCCCGTCTCCCTTACAGATGTTTTCTTTTTCACTGCAGTCATCTTTATAGGGTTTTGTTGTTGTTAGTTGCAAAGTCGTGTCTGACCCATCGCAACCCGATGGACAACGTTCCTCCATTCCTTCCTGTTCTCTACCATCCTCCTTTTAAGCTCTTGCCTACGGCTTCAGTGACTCCCTCCAGCCACCGCATTCTCTGTCGTCCCCTTCTTCTTTTGCCCTCCATCGTTCCCAGCATGAGGCTCTTCTCCAGGGAGTCCTTCCTTCTTATTAGGTGGCCAAAGGATTTGAGTTTCCTCTTCAGGATCTGGCCTTCTAAAGAGCAGTCAGGGTTGATCTCTTCTAGGACTGACCGGTTTGATCGCCTTGCAGTCCAAGGGACTCAATGCAGGAGTCTTCTCCAGCACCAGAGTTCAAATGCCTCCATTCTTTGGCGCTCAGCCTTCCTTATGGTCCAACTTTCACCACCATCCATTGCAACTGGGAAAACCACAGCCTTGACTATACATACTTTTGTTGGCAGTGTGATGTCTCTGCTTTTTTAATATGCTGTCTAGATTTACCATAGCTTTCCTCCCCAGGAGCAAGCGTCTTTTAATGTCTTGGCTGCAGTTCCCATCTGCGGTGATCTTGGAGCCCAGGAAAATAAAATCTGTCACTGCCTCCACTTACAGTTTGAATCTCAATAAATCCTCTTCCCGAGGATCTCCAGCAAAATGGCTTGCTAAGCCTTTGGAGAACAGAATGGGGTCTGGCTCAGGATGAGCTACCCTCAATTGAATTGTGCATTAGGTTTAACAGAGCCCTGGTGGCACAGCGGTTAGAGTGCAGTATTGCAGGTTAACTCTGCCCAAGTTTGGGAGTTCGATCCTGACCGCCTCAAGGTTGACTCAGCCTTCCATCTTTCCGAGGTCGGTAAAATGAGGACTCACATTGTTGGGGCCAATAGGCTGAGATTGTAAACTTCCCAGAAAGTGCTTTAAGGCAGTATGGAGCAGTATATAAGTCTAAGTGCTGTTGCTCTGGGTAGCTGATTCTTTCCCTTAGTGCAATCCCCCACTGTTACTTTTATATTTTATTTATTTATATTCGGCCTTGTCATTTTTATAAATAATTAAAGTGCTGAACATATCTACTACTCCTTCTGCCTTCTGTTTTCCTCCACAACAAGAACACTATGAGGTGAAATGAGCTCAGAGAGAGAGAGAGTGGCTGGCCCAAAGTCATATAACCAGCTTTCGTACCTAAGGTGGGACTAGAACTCACACGCTCCTGGTTTCTAGCCCAGTGCTAAACCAGCCCAGTATTTTTATGTTAACCCAATCAATCAAATCTTGGTTTTTAAAATGGACTCATTCTCTCTTTCATGCCTAGGGTGGCACTAGAACTCATGGTCTCCTGGTTATTGGCTCAAAGTCACCCAGCTGTCATTCATGCTAGGACAGGACTAGAACTCATGGTCTCCTGGTGATTGACTCAAAGTCACCCAGCTGTTTTCATGCCTAAAACAGTATTAGAATTCTCAGTCTTTTGGTGATTGGCTCAAAGTCACCCAGCTGTCTTTCATGCTAGGGTGGGACTAGAACTCATGGTCTCCTGGTGATTGGCTCAAAGTCACCCAGCTGTTTTCATGCCTAAAACGGTATTAGAATTCTCAGTCTTTTGGTGATTGGCCCAAAGTCACCCAGCTGTCTTTCATGCTAGGGCAGGACTAGAACTCATGGTCTCCTGGTGATTGGCTCAAAGTCACCCAGCTGTCTTTCATGCTAGGACAGGACTAGAACTCATGGTCTCCTGGTGATTGGCTCAAAGTCACCCAGCTGTCTTTCATGCTAGGACAGGACTAGAACTCATGGTCTCCTGGTGATTGGCTCAAAGTCACCCAGCTGTCATTCATGCTAGGGCAGGACTAGAACTCATGGTCTCCTGGTGATTGGCTCAAAGTCACCCAGTCTTTCATGCGAGGCGGGACTAGAACTCACAATTCTCCTGGTTTCTAGCCAGGTGCCTTCACCACTCTATGAAACGGGCCCATTGTATGTACAGGTCTCCATGATCTCCAACTTCTAAAGGTTCTACCAGTGGTGGGTTGCAATTTATTTTACTACCCGTTTGCTCGTGCGCTCGCACGCTCGCACGACGCTTCTGTGCATGCGCAGAAGCATCCGAGTGGGTGGGCGGAGCCTCCAGCCACTGCCAATCCGGGGCAAACAACCGGCAACAACCCACCTCTGGGTTCTACCAATCCTTTCCTTTCAACTCCTCCACCAAAGATACACATCATCAACCTTTCTGCAAAGTTAAACTTTATTTGAATGTTTTAGAAGGGAAATGTCCAAGGTTCACACCAGAGCTCTCTTTGCTAAGGAGGTACAAGACCAGGAAACATCATTTTGATGCCTGCCGATTAGTGTACGTTCAAAGTGACAGTGCAGTTAGGCTAAGCCTAAGGAGCCTTCCTTCCCACTGTCCCAAAGGTGCAGCTGAAGAAGCCTCTTGGATGAGAGGCGAAACGTCTTCGAAGAAAAAAAAACAAGGAAGTCCAGTTGCCCCTTGAAAAAACAAACCCTTTTGGGACCCCCGTAACTTTGGATGGCTGAACATCTCCATAGACCAGTGTTTCTCAACCTTGGCCACTTGAAGATGTCTGGACTTCAACTCCCAGAATTCCCCAGCCAGCGAATGCTGGCTGGGGAATTCTGGGAGTTGAAGTCCGGATATCTTCAAGTGGCCAAGGTTGAGAAACACTGCCATAGACAATCCTGCCAATTGCTGTTTCTTTTTTTTTTTATATATATATAGAATTTTTTTCTGGCCTGCCACATTTAATTCTGTGGGAAAATGGGAGGGGGGGATTATATGGAGTATGGGAGACATACTGTATAGTCCAGTGTTTCTGAACCTTAGCAACTTGAAGATGTTCGGACTTCAACTCCCAGAATTCCCCAGCCAGCGAATGCTGGCTGGGGAATTCTGGGAGTTGAAGTCCGGACATCTTCAAGTGGCCAAGGTTGAGAAACACTGCCATAGACAATCCTGCCAATTGCTGTTTCTTTTATTTATATATATATATATATATATATATATATATATATATATATATATATATATATATATATATATATATATATATATATATATATATATATATATATAGAATTTTTTTTTATTTTTGTTACATAGACAACATAATCACATAACAATAGAAAAAGAAAGGCAGAGAGAAAAAAAGAGAGAGAAAACAAAAAAATAACAAAAAACACACACAAAAAAGAGAAAGACAAAGCCCATCATCCCATGCAGTATGTCATTTGATTACAGGTGTTTTAACCTTTATCATTCTTATACATTCATTGTTTCATTTAACAGATTATAATTTCGTATCGTTTCTTATTCCCCTGCCTATAGCAATCCATCCCTACTACGTTTCCCCCCATACACACACCCCGTGTCTCTCTGTTATATATTTAATAGACACCGCAATAACCTAGAATTAGAAAAAAAAGAAAAGAAAAGAAAAAAGAAAAAAGCACAAAAAGATTAAAAAGAAAAAAGAAAAAAACCCCATCATCACATACAGCATGTCGTTTGGTTACAAGTGTTTTAACATCTGCATCTTCAAATAATATTTACCGTCTCAGATGTTTCATCTAGTATAACTAAAAGCCTCATTTTCATTCTGCAATATCTATTCAGTTAACATTAGCATTATTTTCCCCAGAAAGTATACTTATATTCATTATTGTCCTTACATTTCATACCTTCAAGCAGAGATCTTATTCCTTCACCAATTGCCATTTCTTTCCTCTTTCTCTTGCAGAACGAATCCCGTAATATTGAAATGTTGGCAGCCGCTTGCGCGGTGGGGGTTGGCTGCTGCTTCGCTGCTCCCATTGGCGGTAAGACGTCCTTTCCAGAACTTTCCACGTGGCTCGTCCTTGTCTCCGCCCCAAAATCTCTCCTTTCCTGCCTGCTCTCTCCCAAAAGGGACTTCTTAATGAATTTGGCCTAGGAATGTGTTAAGACTGAACCCGCCATATGGATAAAGACGTGAATTCCTGATGCTTTCCCCAAATGGGTTACATAGGATATCGGAGTTGGAGGGGACCTTGGAGGTTTTCTAGTCCAACTCCCTGCTTGAGCAGGGGATCCTTCATAATTTATGTGACTGAGACATTTGTTAAGTCAGTTTTGCCCCATTTTTCAAACTTTATTGCCACCGTTGCTAAGGGAATCACTCCAGTTGATAAGTGAGTAACCTGGTTGTTAAGTGAATCTGGCTCCCCCCTTGACTTGGCTTGTCAGCAGGTCGCAATGGAGGATCAGGTGACCTCGGGGCACTGCGGCCAACAGAAATAGGACGCAGTTGCCAGTCATCTGGGTTTTGATCACATGATGCTCCAAAGGTCGTAACTGTGAAAAGTGGTCATAAGCCACATTTTTCAGGGCCGTTGTATCTTTGAACGGTCACTGTTGTAAGCCGAGGACTACCTACACCATTTCAGACAGATGTTTGTCCAATCTCTTCTTAAAGACTTCCAGTGTTGGAGCACCCACAACTTCTGAAGGACTGGGAGTTCTCTTGGTGCCCAAAGCCACCCAGCCGGCTTTCATGTCTAAGGCAGGACTAGAACTCACCGTCTCCTTGTGATTGGCCCAAAGTCACCAGCCGGCTTTCATGCCTAAGGCGGGACTAAAATTCACCATCTCCTGGTGATTGGCCCAAAGTCACCCAGCCGGCTTTCAATGCCTAAGGCGGGACTAGAACTCACTGTCTCCTTGTGATTGGCCCAAAGTCACCCAGGCGGCTTTCATGCCTAAGGTGGGACTAGAACTCACTGTCTCCTGTTTTTTAACCTGGTGCCTTAACCTCTAGACCAAACTGGCTCCTTAAACTTATTTAAGAAATTTCTATAGCCTCCTAAAGCACATAAAGGTGTAAAGTGGCTTAAAACCAGAATCTGAAGAAATTGTGTTTGCATGACGGTGAATTTTGCTGTGGGAAGGGGATTGTTTCTCTTTATTGTTCACACAACAGAATGTATTCAACCCAAGGTCTGGCACATTCTCCTTTCCACCTATTTTTTTCTATAAATGTTTAAAAAAAAGAAGAAGCCTGAAGTGGCCAAAATTGTTAGAACTCTGGATAAATTCTGGGAGTTGAAGTCAACCCATCTTAAATGTTGCTGAGATAGAGAAACACTAAGGCAATTTATTTTATTTATTTTATTTATTTATTTTATTTATTTATTTATTTTATTTATTTTATTATTTATTTTATTTATTTTATTTATTTTATTTATTTTATTTATTTTATTTATTTTATTTATTTTATTTATTTTATTTATTTTATTTATTTTATTTATATTATTTCATCAAGCATGTATTGGATGACCTATGTCAGTGGTTCCCAAACTTGGCAACTTTAAGACTGGCTGGCTGGCTGGAGAATTCTGGGAGTTGAAGTCCACAAGTCTTAAAGTTGCCAAGTTTGGGAACCACTGACCTATGTAACTATAAACATGATTATGAATACATGAAATGGATACGAACACAAGGGAACATTAGAACAGGGACGGTAGGCACATTGGTGCACTTATGTACCCCCCTTAAAGACCTCTTAGGAATGGGGGGGAGGTCAACAGTAGACAGTCTAAAGTTAACGTTTTGTGGAAGAAACCACAGAGTCAGGTAGAGCATTCCAGGCATTGACCACTCTGTTGCAGAAGTCATATTTTCTGCAGTCGAGTTTGGAGTGGTTTACCTTAAGTTCGTATCTATTGTGTGTTCGTGTATTGTTGTGGTTGAAGCTGAAGTATTCATTGACAGGTAGGACATTGTAGCGGATCATTTTATGTACTACGCTTAAGTCAGACCGAAGGCGGCGTAGTTCTAAGTTGTCTAAGCCCAAATTTTCAAGTCTGGTGGCATAAGGGATTCTGTTGTGAGCAGACGAATGGAGGACTCTTCTCCTGAATTATCTCTGGACTCATTCAATTGTATTAATGTCCAATATGCAGTGCGGGTTCCAGACGGATGAGCTGTATTCGAGAATTGGTCTAGCAAAGGTTTTGTATGCTCTGGTTAGCAGTACTATATTACCAGAGAAGAAACTTCGCAAGATTAGGTTAACAACTCCCAATGCCTTTTTGGCAATGCTGTTACAGTGAGCTCTGGCACTTAGATCATTAGAGATGAGTACTCCGAGGTCCTTGACGGAGTGAGGGTTTTCTACAAGGTCGTGTCCGCCCAGCTTCATATTTTGTGTTCCGGTTTGATTTCATTTGGTGGGAACCGTATTGCAAATCCAGCCTTCCTAGCCTGTCAGTGAGGGAAACCGTATCTAGCTCACCCACGGGCTCCTCTTTGAGGATGCAAGTACGTAGATGTAAATTTCCCAAATCCTGTTTTCTGGCTGACGCCTAGATTCCCAGGAACCGACCAGAGGTGCTACAGAGGGAAGGGTGCCCTGCCTGCATTCAGAAGCAGGCCTCTCTCGCGCTCGATGCCGGGTTGACTGGCATTTGGGAGAGCCGCCAAACCAGATTGAAATGGGCCCTTCGACACAGTTGCGGGGACGGCCCAACCTTGCATGTCCCAGCTAGGGAAATGCTGCCTTGGCTTGATCAACTGGATCGCCTTAGGCAGCGAAGGCAGATCCAAGGTGGTGCATACGCCTGGAGGGATCCCACCTCTGCTTTCTCCCAGAATCTCGCACATTTTTTCCCCTTCTTGTGCTGATCCAGGCATGTTCTCCCGCGCCACCTGACGTCATGAGGGTTTTATATCAATAAAAGGCACACCCTACACCAGGGTTGGCTAAATTTTTTGTCGACACGTGCCGAAAGTGTGTGCACGTGTGTGAGACAGAACAGAACAGAAAATATTAAATATATATTTACAAGAGAGATACCTAAAGGGGGGAGGTGAATATAGTTACGATAGATTAGCGAAGGTAGGGGAAAGATATGATATTAAATTATGTTTGGGTTTGCGAAAATACCATCCCAAGGAAACATAAACTGAGACCTGAAAGAGACACCTACAATAATAGAAAAGAAAGGGAGAGAGGAGGAGAGAATGAAAGGAAATCGGGGGGGGGGGGGGAGAGAAGAAAGAGGTAAGGAGGATGGAAGGGAGAGGAAGAGAAGGAGAGAGGGTAGGGAGGGGAAGGGGAAGAGTAGGAGTAGGAGAAAGGGAAGAAGGAAGGGGAAGGAGAGGAGGAAGGAAAGAAGTAGACAAGAGAGGGAGGGAGAAAAGAAAGGGAAAATAAGGTGGTGTTACAACAGGAGGAAGGGATGGTGAACAAAGCAACCCAAACTGTATATTATAACCTATTCAATGAAATAATAAGTGTATAAGAATGATAAATGCAAAGAAGAATAACCATTATGTGAATGTAAGAGAATAAAAAAAGTTCCTGGAAAAAAATGCAATGCCCACTTGACCTCTCCCATGTGCCCTGCCCCTCACGCGTCTGTGCGCAACATCCCATGGGCGCCCACCCCCAGGCATGTGCACGCAACCCCCGCGCATGCATTTGCAACCCTCGTTTTGGGCCTGCACCAACCTGGAAGCCAAAATGGGTTGCCCGTGGGTGCTGCCTGAGCCTCCCAAATGCAGTGCATGCGCCCCCTCCCCCATGCATGCACACCCACATCCCCTACATGTGCCCTGCTCTCCCTGTGCATGTGTGGCAGAGACCCCAAGGCCAGCTGACCGGTGGGAGGCGTGGGCACATGCGCGGTGGAGCCGGGGTAGGGAGAGAGCTGGTGCGCCCACAGAGAGGGCATAGGTTTGCCATCATGGCCCCATATCCTTCAAAATCTGGGGGGAAGCAATGAAGTGGGTGCCCAAGCTCACTTCAAGCCAGCTTGAAGTGCCGAGGTGGCGCAGTGGTTAGGGTGCAGTACTGCAGGCCACTTCAGCTGACTGTTATCTGCAGTTCAGTGGTTCTAATCTCACCGGCTCAAGGTTGACTCAGCCTTCCATCCTTCCGAGATGGGTGAAATGAGGACCCAGACTGTGGGGGCGATATGCTGACTCTGTAAACCGCTTAGAGAGGGCTGAAAGCCCTATGAAGCGGTATATAAGTCTAACTGCTATTGCTATTGCTATTAGCCTTAAGCAATGGCTCCACTCAGTTTGTGGGAATCAAGGCATTCACGGTCGTGAATAGGCTCCTTTGAGCCACCTTAAATTTTCCAAAATAAATAAATTCATCCCAGTGTTTATGGAGATTTTCAGTCATCCTGGTCATGATTGTCCCAAAGGTGCTTTTTCTTTTTCTTTTTTTAAAGAGGCATCTGGACTGTCTTGGTTTTTCTTTCAAGACCTTTCGCTTCTCCTTCAAGAGGCTTCTTCCGTTCTGACTGGATGGTGGGGAAGGGAAGGATTTATTTTCCAGTCAGTCAGAGCGTCCGGTCAGAGCTGAAGAAGCTTCTTGGAGGAGAAGCGAAACTCCTCCTTCAAGGAAAAATCAAGGAAGTCCAGTTGCCTCTTGAAAAAAGCACCTTTGGGACAAAACCATTGTTCTGACCGAGGCTTCCCAAGAGCCTGAAGCAAACTCCTGGTCCCGACAAAAACCCCTTTTATTAATTGACTGTGAATTCTGCTCATCCACATCCAGCCAAGTCTTTCGAGGGAGGATTTACAGTCACAGACCTTCTCTGGCTTGGAGAGATGCCAGGCCGATATCTGTAAAACTTGGCAAGGAGTCTCGGAGAATCACGAACCAATTAAGCGAACTAATTGTCTCCTGCAAACTCCACTCCCCTTTCGCTCCTCTTTTATTTCCTCTGGGAGGGGACATTCATCATCCCCCTGTGGCCTTACTCCCAAGTCGACCCCTGTTCTTTAGCTCTTCCCTTCGTCTGGCAACTCTGTGCATGTGCACACTGGGAACAGGCTCCTGCTGTTCTTCTGCCTCACTGATGTCTGACTCCGAAGGCAGCTGATAACTGTCAGACAGCCCTGGCCCCATCTCTGCCTCCGACACAGAGCCCTCATCAGACCCTTCCCCAGACTCCAGGACTGGCCCAGGTTCCTCCCCAACCTCCTCACTGTCCGAATCTGCTGCCAGCTCCACTGGCTGTAGTAAGCCACTAGAACCATGAGCTGGATAACTGAGACTCTCCATAGATATTAAATCATAGCATAAAATACAAATGAAATAAAGATAGTAGGGAATGGGAAAGAGAAAGCAATGTGAAGGAGAAGGGCAGGTAGTCCTCGACTTACGTTCATTTAGTGACCGTTCAAAGTTATCTGAAAAAAGTGACTTATGACCGTTTTTCTCATTCCCAACCACGACAGCATCCCTGCAGTCACACGATAAAAATTCAAGACACTTTGTCCACTGACTCATATTTATGACAGTTGCAGCATCCTGGGGTCAGGTGATCCCCTTTTGCGACCTCCTGACAAGCAAAGTCAGTGGGGGAAGCCAGATTCACTTAACGACCCTGTTATTAAATGAACAACTGAAGCGATTCACTTAACAACCAGCCATTGGTTGATCTTCAATCATCCCTTTCGTGACCGTTTGAAATTAGAACAACTCCGGAAAAAGTGACTTGTGATCGTCTCTCACACTTACGACCATTGCAACTTCCGCGGGGGTCGCATGATCAAAATTCAGATTCTTGGCAACTGACTCATATTTATGACGGTTGCAGTGTTCTGACGTCACGTGATCCCTTTTACGACCTTCCAACAAGGAAAGTCAATGGGGAATCCAGATTCACTTCACGACTGTGTTAGTAACTTAACCCCTGCAGTGATTTGCTTAACAACGGAGGCGAGAAATGTCGTAAAACGGGGCACAGCCCCATTGAAGTCCAGACATCTTCAAGTGACCAAGGTTGAGAAACACTGGTCTAGACTGTAGTCCCTCCCAGTGCCACCTGATCCCCTTTTGCAACCTTCCGACAAGCAAAGTCAACGGGGAATCCAGATTCACTTAACGACCGTGTTAGTACCTTAACCCCTGCAGTGATTCGCTTAACAATGGAGGCGAGAAAGGTCGTAAAACAGGGCGCAGCTCCTTTAAACCACTGTCTCAATTGGGAAGAGAAAGCTTGGGATCTATTGTGATCATAGCTGGAGGACCTGTCTGTATTTTATCCTTCTCCCTTCCTTTCCCTCCATCTGTTTGGGGGCAACTTTGAGCCAAAGGTGTCAATGCAGGAAAAAAGAGAAAAGCTCCTTTTGCTGCAAAATGTAGAAGGGGGAAATGAAAGGCGAGTCAGAAGAGATTTTTTAATGGAGCATTTGCGGGTGGATCCCTCTGTAAAAGCTGTAGATCCAGCAGCTGCCAAATTGATCTTCTTGGGAATGTCAGTTTAAGTCGAGAAGCAGCTTAAAAGGCGCAGCGAAGAGCCATTGAACCGTCTACGGCCATACTACCCTGAACGCGCCCGATCCCGTCTGATCTCGGAAGCTAAGCAGGGTCAGGCCTGGTTAGTACTTGGATGGGAGACCGCCTGGGAATACCGGGTGCTGTAGGCTTTTTGGCGCCCCTTCTTCCCCCCCTCCCCTTTTTGCACCCCCCCCCCCATCTCGCCTGGCCTACAAGACCCCTCCCTCTCCCTTTCCCTGCTGCTCCGAGACCCTCGCCCGGGGAACCAAGGCTCTACTTGGCTTGCAACTTGCAACCCAGTGCAGGGAATGCACGGCTGCTTTTCTCCCAGCCCAGCTGGGAGACGAGGCTTGGGCTTCCGCTTGGCCAGAAGGGCGGCGTGTCACAAGGAAGGGGAAGAAAAACAGCAGCAGTAAAAGAAGGGATAGGGTCGTGGGCTTGTTGGCAGGGGATGATGGTCCCGGTAGTAGCCCTGCTCAGAACAGTTGGGTAGGTTGGAGCCGAGAGGCAGCTTAAAAGCAGCAGCAAAGAGCCATTGAACCGTCTACGGCCATACTACCCTGAACGCGCCCGATCCCGTCTGATCTCGGAAGCTAAGCAGGGTCAGGCCTGGTTAGTACTTGGATGGGAGACCGCCTGGGAATACCGGGTGCTGTAGGCTTTTTGACACCTTTCTGTACCCCCCCCCCCCCTTTTCATCCAGATTATCCTAAACTTTTGCTGCAAATTGACACTGCTGCACAGCTACCTTTCCCATTCGAAGACCACAGGATTATCAGGTTCAGCAGCTGGTCTTTTGCACCCTTCCAACCCCCCCCTTCCTCCCTCCGGTCACTTCTAGCCTTTTCCAGCCAATGGCAGCCTATGCAGCACTCCATCTATTTCTCCAAGGCCCCTGGATCACATTCCGAGCTGGCCCCAAAGGTGCTTTTTCAAGAAACCGCTGGACTTTGTCCCAAAGGTGCTTTTTTTCCCCCCAGGAGGCAACTGGACTTTCTGGGTTTTTTGTTTTTTCCTTTCGAAGACATTTCGCTTCTCATCCAAGAAGCTTCTTCAGTTCTGACTGGATGGTGGAGAATGGAAGGATTGATACTCCTTGCAGACAGCTGGTCATTTGCATCCTTTTAGAGGGTCATTGAAGCGCTTGGAGGTTTACCTATGTCCTCAAGCAGAGGTGGGTTCCTACCAGTTCGCACCTATTCGGTAGAACCGGTTCGTCAAATCTACCGAACTGGTTAGAAGAGGTTCCACCAGTGGACCCGGAAAGCAGGCCACACCTACAGAGGAGGTTCCAACAATTTTTTGAAACCCCCATTGCCACACACACACAGAGAGAGAGAGACAGACAGACAGACAGACAGACAGACACACAGACACACAGACACACAGAGAGAGAGAAAGAAAGAAAGGAAGAAATAAAGAAGGAAAGAAAGAAAAAAGAAAGAAAAAGAGTGAGAGAGAGATGAAAGAAAAAAAGAAAAAAGGGGCAGAGAGACAAAAGGAAGGAGAGAGAGAGAGAGAGAAAGAGAGAGAGAGAACACACATGGCCGGCAAGCCACTCCCACAAAGGAGGCCACACCCACAGAGTAGGTTGGTCATTTGCATCCTTTTAGAGGGTCATTGAAGCACACACACACACACACACACACACACAGAGAAAGAAAGGAAGAAAGAAAGAAAGAAAGAAGAAAGAAAAAGTGAGAGAGAGATGAAAGAACAAAAGAAAAAAAGGGACAGAGAGACAAAAGGAAGGAGAGAGAGAGAGAGAGAGAGAGAGAGAGAGAGAGAGAGAGAGAGAGAGAGAGAGAGATGGCCGGCAAGCCACTCCCACCAGATCACATGGCCAGCAAGCCACTCCCACAAAGGAGGCCACACCAACAGAGTAGGTTCCAACAATTTTTTGAAACCCACCACTGCCACACACACACACACACACAGAGACACAGAGAGAGAGAGAGAGAGGAAGGAAGGAAGAAAGAAAGAAAGAAAGAAAGAAAGAAAGAAAAAAGAAAGAAAAAGAGTGAGAGAGAGATGAAAGAAAAAAAGAAAAAAGGGACAGAAAGACAAAAGGAAGGGGAGAGAGAGAGAGAGAGAGAGAGAGAGAGAGAGAGAGAGAGATGGAGAGATGGCCGGCAAGCCGCTCCCACCAGGTCACATGTCTGGCAAGCCACTCCCACCCAGTCACATGGCTGGCAAGCCGCTCCCACCAGGTCACATGGCCAGCAAGCCATTCCCACAAAGGAGGCCACACCTACAGAAGAGGTTCCAAATTTTTTTGAAACCCACCACTTGCACATACACACACACACACACACAGACGGACAGACAGACAGACACAGAGAGAGAGAGAAAGAAAGGAAGAAAGAAAGAAAGAAAGAAAGAAAGAAAGAAAAAAGAAAGAAAAAGAGTGAGAGAGAGATGAAAGAAAAAAAGGGACAGAGAGACAAAAGGAAGGAGAGAGAGAGAGAGAGAACACACATGGCCGGCAAGCCACTCCCACCAGGTCACATGGCCAGCAAGCCACTCCCACAAAGGAGGCCACACCCACAGAGTAGGTTCCAAAAAATTTTGAAACCCACCACCGGCCCTCAGGGTCACCTGAGTAGAACAAATGGTTCCTGCAGTCTGCAGTTTTTCCCTCTGGAAATCCATTCCTCCTCCCTCACCATTCCAAGGATCTTCATCCCAAATTGTGTAGCTAAAAGTCCGTGGAAGTCAGAGCTGAAGAAGCTTCTTGGAGGAGAAGCGAAACGCCTTCAAAGAAAAAGCAAGAAAGTCCAGTTGCCCCTTGAAAGAAAAGGCCCTTTGGGTCAACCAGGACCGGGAGGACTGAGAATGGCTCAGCATGGGATCCTGTGCCACAGGTAGTCCTCGACTTACAACGGTTCATTTAGCGACCGTTCCAAGTGACAGCGGCAATGCGAAAAGGGTCTCAGGACCGTTTCGCACACTGACCCCCGCCGCTGCATCTCACGTGATCAAAATTCATACGCTTGCCAACGGACTCATATTTATGACCGTTTGCACTGCCCCGGGCTCACCGGATCCCTTTTTGCGACCTTCAGACAAGCGAAGTCTGCGGGGAAGCCATATTCACTTCACAGCCGGGTCACCCACTGAACGAATGCAATGATTCGCTTAACAACAGGGGCGAGAAAAGACGTAAAATGGGTCAAACCCAACTAATATATTTCACCGAGCAACGTAAACGTTGGGCTCAGTTGGGGGTCGTAACTCGAGGACTGCCTGCGGTAGCCCAGTGAGTTGAAGAAAACACGAGCAGCAATGGCAAGAAACGGAGTGATGGGTTCTGATGGCAGGGGATGATGGTCTAGACCAGTGTTTCTCAACCTTGGCCACTTGAAGATGTCCGGACTTCAACTCCCAGAATTCCCCAGCCAGCATTCGCTGGCTGGGGAATTCTGGGAGTTGAAGTCCAGACATCTTCAAGTGTTCGCTGGCTGGGGAATTCTGGGAGTTGAAGTCCAGACATCTTCAAGTGTTCGCTGGCTGGGGAATTCTGGGAGTTGAAGTCCAGACATCTTCAAGTGTTCGCTGGCTGGGGAATTCTGGGAGTTGAAGTCCAGACCAAGTGACCAAGGTTGAGAAACACTGGTCTAGACTGTAGTCCCTCCCATAGACGGAGTGGTGGCCCAGTGCCACCTGATCCCCTTTTGCGACCTTCCGACAAGCAAAGTCAATGGGGAAGCCAGATTCACTTAACAACCGTGTTAGTACCTTAACCCCTGCAGTGATTCGCTTAACAACGGAGGCAAGAAAGGTCGTAAAACGGGGCGCAGCTCCTTTAAACCACTGTCTCAATTGGGAAGAGAAAAGTTGGGTTCCATTGTGGATCTGTCCGTATTTTCTCCTTGTCCCTTCCTTTCCCTCCATCTGTTTGGGGGCAACTTTGAGCCAAAGGTGTCAATGCAGGAAAAAAGAGAAAAGCTCCTTTTTGCTTCAAAATGTAGAAGGGGGAGATGAAAGGCAAGTCAGAAGAGATTTTTTAATGGAGGATTTGCGGGTGGATCCCTCGGTTCAAGCTGTAGATCCAGCAGCTGCCACATCGATCTTCTTCTTGGGAATGTCAGTTTATTTTTATTTATTTTAAAGTATTTTTTTTTAATTTGACATTTTCCAAACACTAAAATCACAATTACACTTTTACAGCTTTCTGTTATCGGTATTTCTTTTTCCTGATTTCGGGTTTTCCATTTTCCATTCTATTATTTCATACATATTCTTCTTTGTTTACTTTCTCGTTTTTGCAATATATACATCTATATTCAATATTTCCATCGCTGTTGCTTTCTAAGTATATAGGCCGTCTCTTTTCATTGTGTTTCTATGTGTTCCTTATGCATTGATTTTATATCTCTTTTCAAGCCAGTTATACCACCTGTTCCATATTTTGTAGTGCTCTGTTTCCCCTCTATCTCTTCGTTCCATCGTTATTTTGTCCATTTCTGAGCATTTGAACACCCTTTTCTATGATTCCTTATTCTTGGGGGGCAACTTTGAGCCAAAGGTGTCAATGCAGGAAAAAAGAGAAAAGCTCCTTTTTGCTTCAAAATGTAGAAGGGGGAGATGAAAGGCGAGTCAGAAGAGATTTTTTAATGGAGCATTTGCGGGTGGATCCCTCTGTTCAAGCTGTAGATCCAGCAGCTGCCAAATTGATGATGATCTTGGGAATGTCAGTTTAAGTCGAGAAGCAGCTTAAAAGCAGCAGCAAAGAGCCATTGAATCGTCTACGGCCATACTACCCTGAACGCGCCCGATCCCGTCTGATCTCGGAAGCTAAGCAGGGTCAGGCCTGGTTAGTACTTGGATGGGAGACCGCCTGGGAATACCGGGTGCTGTAGGCTTTTTGCTACCCCTACTTCTCCCCCCCCCCCCGCCCCCTTGTCCAGCTTATCCTAAACTTTTGCTGCAAATTGCCATGCAGGGAAGGCTCAGCTGCATCTGACTCTAGGGCAGCGTGGCATGCTGTAGTAGCTGAGTGAAGGGCAGAAAACGTGGGCAGAGGCAGCAGCAAGGAAAGAAGTGGTGGGTTTTCCTGATGGCAGGGGGTGATGGTCCAGGTTGTAGTCCCTCTTATAACTGGGCTGTTGATTAAGTGTATTTGCATGGCCAGCGCCAGCTTAAAACCAGCAATAAAGAGCCCATTCTCCGTCTACGGCCATACTACCCTGAACGCGCCCGATCCCGTCTGATCTCGGAAGCTAAGCAGGGTCAGGCCTGGTTAGTACTTGGATGGGAGACCGCCTGGGAATACCGGGTGCTGTAGGCTTTTTGCTACCCCTACTTCTCCCCCCCCCCCGCCCCCTTGTCCAGCTTATCCTAAACTTTTGCTGCAAATTGCCATGCAGGGAAGGCTCAGCTGCATCTGACTCTAGGGCAGCGTGGCATGCTGTAGTAGCTGAGTGAAGGGCAGAAAACGTGGGCAGAGGCAGCAGCAAGGAAAGAAGTGGTGGGTTTTCCTGATGGCAGGGGGTGATGGTCCAGGTTGTAGTCCCTCTTATAACTGGGCTGTTGATTAAGTGTATTTGCATGGCCAGCGCCAGCTTAAAACCAGCAATAAAGAGCCCATTCTCCGTCTACGGCCATACTACCCTGAACGCGCCCGATCCCGTCTGATCTCGGAAGCTAAGCAGGGTCAGGCCTGGTTAGTACTTGGATGGGAGACCGCCTGGGAATACCGGGTGCTGTAGGCTTTTTCTTTGCACCCGTGCTCAAAAGTGGCTCAGGATATGTTTTGTGGCTTCTTCCCATGCAGCTCCTGGTAGTGAGTCATGTTCTTTTCTATGAACTCAAAACAGATCCTTAATTCTGTAACCAGATTTTCACCCAGAGGTAAATGTATCCCTTAAAGACCCAAGAATGGGTTGGGAATTTGAACCTGTGGCCATTTAAAGCGACCTTTGAATCCTTCTTGTGGCAACTGTTTTTCCTAGGGTTTATTTTGCGTTTTAACAAGGAAATAAATAGTTTTAGTTTTAAATTGTTTTAGCAAGGAAATAAATAGGGCTATTGTGAGACAAGGATGTTAAAAATTCCCTATAATAAATATAGAATATAGAATAACAGAGTTGGAAGGGACCTTGGAGGTCTTCTAGTCCAACCCCCTGCTTAGACAGGAAACCCTATACCGTTTCAGACAAATGGCTCTCCAACATCTTCTTAAAGACTTCCAGCATTGGAGCATTCACATATGAGGAGAAGGAGAATTGGAAAGTGGGGTGGGGGGGAGAGATCCCGAATTCCTAGGAAGAAACAACTTTACAAAGCTAATGGCACTTCCACTTCTCCACAATAATGGACATACTTAGTCCTTGACTTACAATAGTTCATTTAATGACTGTTCAAAGTTACAGCGGCACAGAAAAAAGTGACTTATGGCCATTTTTCACACTTACGACCATTGTAGCATCCCCATGGTCACGTGATCAAAATTTGGGTGCTTGGCAACCGACTCGTAGTTATGATGGTTTGCAGTATCCCGGGGTCTTGTGATCCCCTTTTGGGACCTCCTGACAATGGGGAGGCCAGATTCACTTAGCAACCAGGTTGTTGACTTAACAACTGCAATGATTCACTTAACAACCGTGGTAAGAGAAGTCATTAAATGGGGCAAAATTCATTTAACAAATGTTTGACTGAACAACATACATTTTGGGCTCAATTTTGGTCATAAGTTGAGGACTCTCTGTACACAATTCCCAAAGCTTGCACAAGTAGTCCTTGATTTACAGCCATTCATTTAGTGGCCGTTCAAAGTGACTTATTTCCATTTTTTCCACACATATGACCATTATAGCATCCTCATGGTCACGTGATCAGTTGCTTGGCAACTGACTTGTATTTATGACAGTTTGCAGTCCTCCTGACATGCAAAGTCAATGGGGAAGCCAGATTTCAGTTCACAAAGGTATTATTAATTTCCCAACTGCAGTGATTCACTTAACAACCCTGGCAAGAAAGCTCATAAAATGGATCGAAACTCACGTAAGAACTTACTTGCTTTGCAGTGGACGTTTTGGGCTCAAGCCCCAAATTAAGGGATTGGGGGGGTTGTCATAAAAAGGGAGTAATTGTCATCGTAAGGATGACAATTGTCATCGTAGGACTATTTGTGAAGTCTTTTATAAAATGTTGGACAACCAGCTAAATATGAGTGAGCAGTGTGCAGTGGCAGCCAAAAAAGCCAATGCAATCCTAAATTGCATTAACCAGAGGGATACAATCACAATCAAGTGAAGTACTAATACCACTCTATAAAGCCCTAGTAAAACCACACCTAGAATACCGCATCCAGTTTTGGTCACCACACTATGAAAAAAAGTTGTTGAGACTTTAGAAAAAGTGCATAGAAGAGTGTTGTGACTCAGCAGAAGTTTGCTGTGAGTTGAGTCAGGATGCAGGAATAACAATGCAGCTGGGGCTCGTTAGAGATAAAAGGACTGATGGTGCCACGCCCTGGTTGCAGAAGTCAACGTTCATCGGTCGTGGTTTGTTTGTGAGAGACACTTGGAGAAGTGATTTGCTTTCTGTAACCCTGATTCAAGGAGACACTTGGAGAAGTGATTTGCTTTGTAAGAGATCTTTTGTTTTTGCATCCTGTTATCTTCTTGCCAGAGACTTTATTTATGTTTATTTTTGGGCTCGCAGCCAGCGTGAGCCGAGGCTGATAAAGTTATTTCATTTTAAGTTTGTCTGCCTGTCGTCTGTTAACGAGTGGAGAAGCGGGGGTCAGAACAGAAGAGTAACCAGGATGATGAGGGGACTGGAGGCTAAGACATATGATGAATGGTTGCAGGAACTGGGCAAGGCTAGTCTAGTGAAGAGAAGGACCAGGGGAGACAGGATAGCAGTCTTCCAATATTTGAGGGGCTGCCAAAGAGAGGAGGGGGCCAAGCTATTTTCCAAGGCACCTGAAGTTCAGACGAGGAATAATGGATGGAAACTGACCAAGGAGAGAGATTCAACCTGGAAATGAGGAGGAATTTTCTGACAGTGAGGACAATCAACCAATGGAACGGAAGTTGCCTTCAGAAGCTTCATCACTGGAGGCTTTCAAGAAGAGACCGGACTGCCCTCTGTCAGAAATGGTGTAGTGTCTCCTGCTTGGGCAGGGGGTTGGACTAGATGACCTACAAGGTCCCTTACAACTCTATTAAGCTGTGCAATTGTCTTTGCATTTTTTTTAAAATGGTTGGAAAAGGGTTGCAGAGGGCAGAGAAAGCTTGGTGGGGATAGGAAATGCCATCTATCCTGCCTTTTTCTGATGCTGGATAACAACCACTGAGCCAGGACAGGCTTCTGCCAAGTCAGATTCCTTGCTGGAGAAATGAATTGTGTTGCTCTTTTCAAATCCACCCCTGCGCTGTTGCATTCATTGATAATGGAAGGAGGGGGCAGAGGGACTTCATGGCTTTTGATTTCAAGCAGCGTTCAAGGTTGCCAATAAATAATTTCCTCGCCCACCCCATTGAATCTGGGAGGAAAATAAACGTCTTTGTTTTGTTTTTTTTTTTAAAAAAAAACCAAATTCTTCAAACGGGCCTCGTGTGTTTGTCAAAATATTTAGATCTGGATCTAGGATATTGTCTGTGGTGGCAGGGAGGGAGGAAGGGTCGCCTTTGCCATCCAACAGAATAAAGCTATTTTCAGTAAAGGCCACTTTGTGCAACCATATTTATATTTGCCTTTGACTTGCTGTAATTTAGGGGCAAATGGCATGGAAACATTTCCTCTCTGCCTCCAGGGAATTTGGAGATTTTAAACTCTTTGTTCGGTTTTGAGGCGGATGGTACATTAATGACTTTATATCCAAATAAGTTATGAATGTGAGCTGTGTAGTTAGGGCCTGTAGTGAGCTGTGTAGTTAGAATAGAATAGAATAGAGTAGAATAGAATAGAATAGAATAGAATAGAATACGAAAGGATAGGATACGGAAAGGATAGGATAGGATAGGATATGAAAAGGATAGAATTAGTATGGAATACAATACAGAAAGAATAGGATAGGATAGAATAGGATAGGATAGAATAGAATTAGAATACAATAGAACACAATAGAATAGAATACAATGCAATATAATACAATACAATATGGAAAGAATAGGATAGGATAAGATAGAAAGAATAGAATAGAATAGAATTCTTTATTGGCCAAGTGTGATTCGACACACAAGGAATTTGTCTTTGGTGCAGATGCTCTCCATGTATATAAAAAGACAAGATGAATTTGTCAAGAACCATAAGGTACAACACTTAATGGTAGTCATAGGGTACAAATTAGCAACCAGGAAACAATCAATATCGATATAAATCATAAGGATACAAGCAACAAAGTTACAGTCCTGCAGTCCTAAGTGGGAGGAGATGGGTGATAGGAACGAAGAGAAGTAATAGTAATGCAGCTTTAGTGAATGGTTTGACAGTATTGAGGAAGTTATTTGTTTAGCAGAGTGATGGCATTCGGGGAAAAACTGTTCTTGTGTCTAGTTGTCTTGGTCTGCAGTGCCCTATAGCATCGTTTTGAGGGTAGGAGTTGAAACAATTTATGTCCAGGATGCGAGGGGTCTGTAGATATTTTCACAATCCTCTTTTTGACCGGTGCAGTGTGCAGGTCCTCAATGGAAGGCAGGTTGGCAGTAATTGTTTTTTCTGCAGTTCTAATTTTCCTCTGAAGTCTGTGTCTCTCTTGTTGGGTTGGATTCTAGTCCAATCACCTGCTCATACAGGAAACCCTATACAAGTAGTCCTCGGCTTATGGCCACAGTTGTGCCCAACATTTCTGTGACTAAGTGAGACAGTCGCTAAATGAGTTTTACTCCATTTTACAACCTTTCTTGCCACTGTTCTTGTTAACTTAGTAACACAGTTGTTAAGTGAATCTGGCTTCCCCATTGACTTTGCTTGTCAGGCGGTCGTAAAAAGGGGATCACGTGACCCCGGGTACACTGAAACCGTCATAAATATGAAGCAGTTGCCAAGTGTCCGAATTTTGGACCAGGAGGATACTTCAAATGTTGTAAGTGTGAAAAATGGTCATGTCACTTTTTTCAGTGTCGTGGTAACTTGGAACGGTCACTAAATGAATTGTCATAAGTCAAGGACTACCTATATATATATACACCCTTACACATGGGTGTGTTACGCACCTCCTTGTTGATTTCCCTATTGCACTGCTGTGCAAATCCACTCTCCAAATTTGCAAGCACTCGTTTTCGAAGGAGTTGTTAGACGCCGTAACTGTGGGCCCCCTCGGAGTTGACGTGCTTTGCCATGAATCAGGGGGTCTCTTCCTTCCTTCTTTTGATATTTAGGCTTCCTTGCAAATTTGATTGACGCTATCAATCAACTTGGGCCCAGCTGAGATCTCGAAAGAAAAGGAGGATGCTTAAAAATAATTCCTTTAAAGTTCAACTCTCTGGTTTTTTTTTAATTTGCTGGCTCATTGTAATCTTTTTGCTGTCGTCTGTTGTGCCTTTGTGCGTCATTCCTTCTTGAAGAGCAGAATGGATGGAGCCACAGAGGGCTATTCATCAATTTCCCGCAATAAACAGATAGATACTTTTCAAGGCCTTTAAATTAATCTAAGGCATCCCAGAAGCACTTTTTTTCCAAACAGCAACTGGAATTCCTTGATTTTTCTTAAAAATGTTTCCCTTCTCATCCAAGAAGCTTCTTCACTTCTAACTCTCCTCCCCACTCTCAGAACTTGAGACCCCCGAGGTCATCCAATTCAACCCATAATCTTGTAATGATTGAGATGTGTGGTTGGCACCCAGTGGTGGGATTCAAAAAAGTTTTTTCCCCCCAATATATTTTTATTATTTTTACACTTAAAACAATGCAGCTAATCACAACCATTGACAATTAGCCTACTTAATACATTATCAATCCTTCTGTCCAATCACAGTATTTACAGTTTGTTCCAGTCTCGTCACCTTGTCTTATACCAGTCATAAAATCTGTTCCAGACTTCAAAATATTCTGATTCCTCTTTATTTTTAAGTTCAAGAGTGAGCCTATCTACTTCCGCACAGGCCAACACTTTTCTGATTATATCTAGCTCTGATGGTGTATTTTCTTTTTTCCAATATTGTGCATAAGTTATGCGTGCTGCAGTTAGTACATGAATAATTAAATAAAGTGTATCTTTCTTATACCCCTCTAGTATTATACCTAGGAGAAAAATTTCGGGTTTAAACAGGATTTGGTCTCCCACCATTTGTTCTAACCATGATTGAATCATTTTCCAATATTTTTTGCCTCATTAACGTCCACCACATATGATAAAATGTGCCTGGTGTTTTTTTACACTTCCAACAATTTGGGTCCAGATTTTTAAGCATTTTGGAGAGCCATGCTGGAGGGATTCAAAAATTTTTACTACCGGTTCTGTGGTCGTGGTGAACATGGCTTGGGGGCCGTGGCAGGGGAAGGACACTGCAAAATCCCATTTCCTCCAGATCAGATGGGACTTGGGAGGCAGAGAATAGATGGGGGCATGGCCAGCCAGCCAGAGATGTTATTTACCGGTTCTCCGAACTACTCAAAATTCCCGCTACCGGTTCTCCAGAACTGGTCAGAACCTGCAGAATACCACCTCTGTTGGTACCTCTGATCCAGTCCATTCTGGCTAACTGTGTTTTTTTCAAGGTGATACAGGTAGCCCTCAACTTACAACCATTCATTTAGTGATGGTTCAGAGTTACAATGGCGCTAAAAAGTGATTTATGACCGTTTTTCACACTTACAACTGTTACAGATCCCCACGGTCATGTGATCAAAATTCAGACGCTTGGCGGCTGGCTCATATTTATGGCGGTTGCAGTGTCCTGGGGTCACGTGATCCCTTTTTGCGGTCTTCTGACAAGCAAAGCCAATGGGGAAGCCAGATTCAGTTTACAACCATGTTACTAACTTAACAACAGCGGGGATTTACTTAACAACGGTGGCAAGAAAGGTTGTAAAATGGGGCAAAACTCACTTAGCAATGGGAATGTGGGGGTCATAAGTCGAGGACCACTTATGTATTGGAATGGAGGCTGCATTCTTGAAAAGTGAGGAAAGATAAACTTGAAAAGTGAGGAAAGATAAACTTGAAAAGTGAGGAAGAACACCAGTGGGAGAGTTAATGTTTGTTACGTTTCTATGTTTGTTGGCAAAATTTATTGGCCATCTTACCACAGGGTTAATGTTTGACCCACAGAATAAGAGACCTATGTCAGCTTTCCGAGTAATGCACCCATAGAACGCAAAAGTCTGAGGCAGGAAGATTCCTCAAAGATCAATTTATTGGCTACATCATATTGGCACAAACTGATGAAAACCGACTCTGAAATTCCCACGCCTTCCATCTAATTAAAAAGTAAAAATTTCCCCTTTCCTCCAAGTCACTGGTCACATTGTCCAATCATGGGGCTGGCTGGTTGCTTGGTTACTTCGCTCCTCCCCTGGCCAGCCACCTGTGAGAATGTCCTTGGTTCCCAGTGGAAAACTTTATTGCTTTGGCTACAAACCCCATCTAGCTATTCCACCACCACCATCACCAGGGGTGGGATTCAATAATTTTAGCAACCGGTTCTCTGCCCGGTTGCTGGGTGGGTGTAGTCATGGTAGGCATGGCCTACTCGGCCTCCTGTACCATGGTGGGAGGGGAATTGCGCCCTCCCCAGGCTCTGGAGGCTTTTCTCGAGCCCCCAGGAAGGCGAAAACGGCCTACCCCAGGCTTCAGAGGCCCTCCGGAGGCCAGAAATAGGCCTGTTTCCGGATTTCTGGAACTCCTGGAAGGCCCATTTTTTGCCCTCCCAGAGCCTCCGCGCAGGCCCTGCACTTCCCTGGCATCCAAAATGCCACATGGAGACTCCTGAGAGGGGCAGGGAGGGGTGGGCATGGCCAGCTGGTTTTTGTAACTACCAGTTCGAACCTGTCTGAACTGGCTGTATCCCACCCCTGCCCCCCTCCCTGTGTGGTGTGGGAAACCTGAGGCCTCCAAACTGGCCTCAATCAGGTTCAGAGTTGACAACCTGGATAAATGGAGCTTAGAATTTAGATGCCTTCCGCAATTTCCATTTTTTCCCTTTCTTCTCTCCTCCATTAGGTGTCCTTTTCAGCATCGAAGTCACCTCCACATTCTTTGCTGTCCGCAACTATTGGCGCGGCTTCTTCGCGGCGACCTTCAGCGCCTTCATCTTCCGGGTCCTTGCAGTGTGGAATAAAGATGAAGGTACCATTATGGTTTCTTCCTGCAAGACCTCAGGGAGAGTATAGTATAGGCTTTATTGTTGTTAAGTCTATCCCCGTTAGGAGACTAGAGTTGTGCCGCGGAAGTTAGTAACAAATAAGCCGCTGAACAGTCACTCACGGCCACCGAAGGTAAAACAAAGAATACTTTTACTTGTGCAACAGAAATAGAATAGATAGTCTTCAAAATCAGACTATAAGCAGTCTTGTAGTATATAAACAGTCTATTTACAATACGTTGAAGTTACAGTTGCTCAACTCACGATTCACCATGTAGACAAGTAACTAACATACAGACTAGCCACCATCCAATACATGGTCTTCTCCAGTGGTGGGTCGCTAATCCCGTTCCAACCGGCGTCGTCCTCGTGCACGGGCGCAGTTCACGCATGCGTCTTAGCGCCTGCGCGATGCTCCAGCTGCTCGCGGAGACTCGCGCAGGCGCTGTATGTGCCGTCCAGCTGCTCACGGAGAATCGCGCAGGCGCTGTATGTGCCATGCGCCTGCGTGGAAGCGCAGAAGCCTTCAAAGACCGGTAAGGAGCGCTGGCAGGCGGGTGGGCCCTTCACCGTTCCCAGAAGTTACTTACTTCCGGGTTCACCGACCAACCGGTTCGCGGGGACCGCCGCGAACCAGTTGAAACCCACCCCTGGTCTTCTCTCCAAATACTAAGCACATACAGTAACAGTCAGTAACTATCAGGAACAACAGTAGAATCAGTAAACTCAGAAAACATCAGGGAGCATCAGGGAGAACTCTGTACTACTTCCTACTTCCCTATATGGCTGCTTAAAGCAATAACATCCAATTACCTCTCTCTTACATTTAAAGTAGCATATACATTTGTTACAATCATGGCTTATATACATTGTCAAGCCAAGGCTAAGGTTACATCCCTAACATTTGTCATTGTACATCACATATACAACAAAAATGTTTTTAGTCTCACTAGTGCAATCCATGACAAAAAAATACATCAGGAGTGGATTAAGTAACAATCCAGGTGTAACCAGAATCTGGCCTGGGGGATATTGCCAAACCATTAAATAGAGTTTTTTTTTTATTGTCCAAGTGTGATTGGACATACAAGGAATGTGTCTCTCAGTGTATAGACAAACGGTTCCACCACAAAACCGCGGTAGACTAAAGCGCGCTCGACGAAAGCGCGTACCTGATGTCATCACAGCCCGACAAAAACATCACGCTGTGAGCGGTAAAGTTAAAATTAACGCGAAAACCTTACCCTAACCCCCCCAAACCTAACCCTAAACCTAACCCTTAACCTAACGCTAACCCTTAACCTAACCCTAAACCTAACCCTAACGCTTAACGTAACCCTAAACCTAACCCTAACCCTTAACCTAACCCTAACCCTAACCCTTACCTTTACGTGAATCGGCTTGCTTTAAAAGCGCTTTTTAAAGCGCCCTTTTTTCTCCGCGGTCGTATTTGTCGCGCTGCTGATGACGTCAGGTACGCGCTTTAATCGGGTGCGCTTTAGTGGACCGCGGTTTTGTCGTGCCACGTAGACAAACAACGAAGTGATAAATCGTAAGTCATAAGATAGAATCATAAATCATCAGATAGAAACAACAAAGTGATAAGTCCTAAGGTAATCAACAGGAGAAGGTAATCGGAAAGAGGAAAAGGATCATGGTAATACAGCCTTACTACATAGGTAAATATCCTTAGGAATAAAACAGGGCTCTGGGAATGTAGAGGTTTAGCGGAGTGATGGCATGGGGGAGAAATGTCTTTGTGTGTAGTTGTTTTGGTATGCAGGGCCCTGTAAGGGCATCTTGAGGAGACCAATTTATGGTCTTATTAAAGACCATAAGGAAGAGAGACCATAAGGAAGAGAGCTGTTTTCGCCCTCCCCAGGCTTCAGGAGAGCCTCCAAATTCTGGGGAGGGAGAAAACTCAACCCCTGTGTGTGTGTGGGGGGGAATGTGCCCATGCACGGGGCAAAGGTTGTACATGCATTTACAGGTGGGCAGAGCGCATTGCATTGTGGGTGTGGCCACGTGCACAGAATTTTACAATACAATAGCAGGGTTGGAAGGGACCTTGGAGGTCTTCTAGTCCAACCCCCTGCCTAGGCAGGAAACCCTATGCCGTATCAGACAAATGGCTATCCAACATCTTCTTAAAGACTTCCAGTGTTGGGGCATTCACAACTTCTGGAGGCAAGTTGTTCCACTGATTAATTGCTCTAACTGTCAGGGAATTTCTCCTCAGTTCTAAGTTGCTTCTCTCCTTGATTAGTTTCCATCCATTGCTTCTTGTCCTACCCTCAGGTGCTTTGGAGAATAGTTTGACTCCCTCTTCTTTGTGGCAACTCCTGAGAGATTGGAAGACTGCTATCATGTCTCCCCTAGTCCTCCTTTTCATTAAACTAGACATACCCAGTTCCTGCAACCATTCTTCATATGTTTTAGCCTCCAGTCCCCCTAATCATCTTTGTTGCTCTTCTCTGTGCTCTTTCTAGAGTCTCCACATCTTTTCTACATCGTGGTGACCCAAACTGAATGCAGTATTCCAAGTGTGGCCTTACCAAGGCATTATAAAGTGGTATTAACACTTCATGTGATCTTGATTCTATCCCTCTGTTGATGCAGCCTAGAACTGTGTTGGCTTTTTTGGCAGCTGCTGCACACGGCTGGCTCCTATTTAAATGGTTGTCCACTAGGACCCCAAGATCCCTCTCAATACTACTATTGAGCAAGGTACCATCTATACTGTACCTGTGCATTTCGTTCTTCTTGCCTAAATGTAGAACCTTACTCTTCACCATCGAATTTCATTTTCTTAGATAGGGCCCAAAGTTCAAGTTTGTCAAGATCCTTCTGTATCTTAAGCCTGTCTTCTGGAGTGTTGGCTATTCCTGCCAGCTTGGTGTCATCTGCACATTTGATGAGTTCCCCATTTATTCCCTCATCCAAATCATTGATGAAGATGTTGAAGAGTACTGGGCCTAAAACAGAGCCTTGGGGTTCTCCACTGCATACTTCTCTCCATGTAGGTGCAGTTCCATTGAGGACTACACGTTGAGTGCGGTTGGTCGGCCAGTTACGAATCCATCTGGTGGTGATGCTGTCCAACCCACATTCTTCTACTTTATCTAGTAGTAGGTTATGGTCCACCTTATCAAATGCCTTACTGAAGTCCAAGTAAACTAACCATTCCTCTGGTCCACTAATTTTGTCACTTTGTCAAAAAATGCAATTAGTCTGGCATGATCTGTTTTTGAGAAACCCATGTCGGCTTTTGGCTATTATTTTGTTTACTTCTAGGTGTTCGCTAATTCATTGCTTGATTATCTTTTCCAGAATCTTTCCTGGTATTGAGGTCAGGCTGATAGGTCTGTAGTTTCCTGGATCTGTTTTTTTCCCTTTTCTGAAGATGGGAACCACATCAGCTCTTTTCCAGTCCTCTGGTAGTTCCCCAGTGCTCCAGGATCTTTGAAAGATATAGTTCAGTGGTTCTAAAGTCTCGTCTGCCAGTTTCTTCAGGACCCAGGGGTGTAATCCATCCGGTCCTGGTGATTTGAACTCGTCTAGGGTAGACAGGTGCTCACTTACCATTTTCTTCACTATTTCAACTTGTGTTCCTAATCTGATTTTTGTGGTGCTGTTTTTGATAGGTTGGACTGTTTTATCCCTTTGTGTAAAGACAGATGCAAAACATGAGTTAAATAGTTCTGCTTTCTCCCTGTTGCTTGTCACCTTCTTGCCACTTTCTCCCAGCAATGGACCAATTGTTTCCTTAACTTTTTTTCTTGTTTTTAACATATTACATGTTAAAAACTTTTTTTTGTTATTTTTTACTTTTGTGGCAAGCCTTTCTTCGTTGTGAGCCTTAACTTTCCTCACTTCATCTTTGCAGGCTCGGGCTATTTGCTGATATTCTGCCTTAGTTATGTCCCCCTCTTTCCACTTTTTTACTTATCTTTTTTTGTCTTTCAATTTGTCAGAGAGTTCTTTATGCAGCCATGCTGGTTTCTTTTGGGAGCTGTTATTTTTCTTCTTCATTGGTATTGTGCTAGGCTGGGCTTTTGTAACCCCTCTTTTCAAAATTTCCCAAGCTTCTTGAGTTGTTTTCCCCTTGAGGATCCTCATCCATGGAATTCTTCCCAAGCTCTCTCTAAGATTTGGCACGCTTTTACAAAAGGTTTTGCCATCACTGCCCTAGACCGATTTTCACACCTGCGCCTATTACAAGCCCTACCCTCCAAAATAAACACTAGTTAAGCCCTGCCCACCATCTGGTTGTAGTGAAGTGAGGCAAGGCGCATGCATAAAAATCAAGCTAGGGCCATAGTGGGAGGGTGGAGCTGCCCCACATACCCCATACCTGCTTACCTTAGGACCGCTGCAGCCAGGTCTCCCATACCCTGGCACCTGTTGTGCTGCTACCCAAGTACTTCTGTGGCACATCACGCGGGGGCTGCACACTCATGCACACAATGACACAATGCGGCACACAGCGTTCTGCGAACAGCGGTGCTGGTGTGACAATCCATGCAGTTTCTGGCTGCGAGCAGCTGCAAGCAGCCTCAGAAATTGGGCAGTGTCACAACAGGTGTCAGGCAGTGGTGAGTTCCGGGCGGTATTGCCCGGTACGTGCGTACCGGTGGCAGCTGGGAGCAGCGGCCACCGTACCGGAATGCTGTTCCGATGGGCTCACCCCCCCACCTGCGTCCTTTACCTGTTTTTAAGGCAACCGGGCCAATTGCGTATGTGCGCACAGCGTACGGCACCTGCGCGACCTCTGCCAAGCAGCTGGGGTGTCACAGGGTGGTAGTGTATGCACGTTTGTGCTGCGCACGTGCCTGAGGTGAACCCCGTTGCAGCGTACCACTGGTGTCAGGGCATGGGGGGGCCTGGCTCCTAAGATAAGCTGATAAGAGACCGCCTTGAGAGACCGCCTACTGCCAATTACCTCCACCAGACCGATTCGATCGCATCAGGCCTCCTCCGAATCCCATCTTCTAGCCAGTGCAAACTGGCAACTACCCGGAGGAGGGCCTTCTCGGTGGCTGCTCCGTCCCTTTGGAACGAACTCCCCGTGGAGATTCGGACCCTCACCACCCTCCAATCCTTCCGCGCTGCTGTAAAGATCTGGCTGTCCCGGCTGGCCTGGGGTTAAGATTATAGCCCCACTCGAATTGTGTGATTGTTGCGTTTTTCTCTTTTAATATGCTGTATTGTTTATTGTTTGTTGTTTCCCCCTCCCTTTTGAATTGTGAGCCGCCCTGAGTCCCCTTAGGGAAAAGGGCGGCATACAAATAAAGGCAAAAGTAAAAAATAAAAAAAATAAGACCTGGTGTTTATTTGGGGGCCCAAAGGAAAATAAGACTGGATCTTATTTTTGGGTAAACATGGTACCATCCCAAGCTCCTAATATTCAAACACATTTCAACTCTTCGTCTGAATTGTGAGTCTTGTCATGTCTCACTCCAGCTGGTTCTCTTTCCCTCAGAAACCATCACAGCTCTCTTCAAAACCCGCTTCCGGCTCGACTTCCCCTTTGATCTGCAGGAGCTGCCGGCTTTTGCCGTGATCGGGTGAGCCTCACTCGCTTTTTGTGGGGCCTCCCCTGCCTCTGGATATGGACCCTCCCCCTCTTACCAAATCAGCCTTCCTTCTCCTCTCCCCGCTAACCCCTCTTTTTTTCATTTAGGATTGCCAGCGGCTTTCGGGGGAGCCCTCTTTGTCTACTTCAACCGCAAGATTGTGCAATTCATGCGTAAACAAAAAACCATCAACCGCTTCCTGATGAAAAAGTAAGGCGTGCAAAGACCCAGGTTTGGGGTCAGTGGGTTTCACATCAAGGGAAGATGCCTATGAAGGGAGGCATCACTTCCCATGTGTGGATGAGGGTCTGCTTTTATTAATAATTTTTAAAAAATGTGATGCCTATTTTAGAACTAAAACTAGAGTTTCATTCTGGTCCCCTCCCAGAAAGGGCAAGAAATTGCCCTATTTTTCAGAGTATAAGATGCTCCAAAGTATAAGACTAGCTTTTGGAGAGAAAAAGAAGAAAAAAAATCCTCCCTCTGCCTCTGTCTCCCAGCAATTTGCCTCCTTGCAGCAAACAGCAAGCAGCCTGTTTCAGTTTCAGCACAGCCTGATTAGCACAAGAAGCTGATTGTCAGGTCTCCCAAAGAGATTGCCATAGCCTACTGCCACCTCTGTATGCCCCATTTTTTGGCATCCACACTCCATTTTCCAACCATTCCAGGCGGCGGGGATCGGAATGGGCCAAAAACAGGGCACACAGAGGGAAAAAAATGGGATGTGGAGGCCGAAAATGGGGCACGGAAGTGGCAATAGGCAATGGCAATCCCTGCAGCCTGAAACAGCTGATGATCAGTGAATCCGCAAATCTCACCTCCTGGCTGGCCCTGCCCTCCTCTCCCCTCCCAGGAGTCGCCACATGGCCCGTTTGGGATGCCAGGTAAGTGCAGGGCCCGTGCGGAGGCTCTGGCTGGGCGAAAAACTGATGCCCCCTCCTGGAAGTTCCAGAAGGCCGGAAATGCGGCCCGTTTCTGTCTTCCAGAGGGCCTCCAGAGGCTGAGGAGACCATTTTCGCTCTTCCAGAGGCTCGAGAAAAGCTTCCGGAGCCTGAGGAGGGTGAAAACGCCCATCCACCCACAGCATCCTGGTGCAGGAGACCGGCTAGGCCACACCCACCATGGCCACGCCCATGGATTTTTTTTTCTTTCTTCCCTCTGCCATCTCTCTCTTCTCTACTTCCCCTTCCTCTCTCCTTCTCCTCTGTCCTCTTTCCACTCCTTCTCTCTCTCCTACCCTTTTCCTCACCTCTACTTCCCTCTCTCCTATCCCCTCTCTTCCCCTCCTCTCCTCTCATCTCCCCCCCCCCCCACTTCCACTCTCTCCGCTCAGCTTACATGGTGTATTTCGGCATCTGAGCAAGTTCAGTTTAATTTTGACGGTGTTCATCATTACATTTGCAAGAATCACCTTTCATACAAATAATTTTACATACGTCGTCCTTTTAAGTGTATACTTATGTGTTCTGACCCCCTCCTCCATCCAGTAACGAATGCCGAGACAAGCTTAACTGGAATTTCACAGCACTTTATTAGCAAGAAACCAAAACCTCGGTGGCTGAAAGCCAAGCATAACAAACAGATAAGGGCAGCAACTCAGACTTCGACAGATAACAGCTTCTCCAGCGTTAGGAATGACGTTGAATCCTGCAAAACCAGGCTCCTCCCAGTCTCTCTTTAAATATAATCTTGAGAGGAGCCTAATTACAATCAGCTGAGTCCAATTATTTTTTGTAACTGTGTAGCTGCTCTCTACGTCGATCTGCCCGGCATTGCCGGGCATCCAGGACCACCTCCCTTGTCTCTTCATCACTACTCCAAGGCCTGACATCAGGAGCACACTCCCTTCGACTCTCACCGCTGCTCCATGCCTCAGGCGCCTCCTGATGGCCAACCAGCCTCTCTGCGCCCTGCTCTGAGTCGGAACCAGGGTCCTCCACATCCTCTAGAGCCGACTCATAAGGCCCCTCGCTGGCGGAGTCTGTTTGCAGCTCCAATGGCTCCTGCTGGGCCACAACACTTACGTAACAATTCCATTATCATTCTCCCCAAACCGCCCCAAATGTATCTTTTTATGGACAAAGTGTGGACTGAGTTGGAACATCACTTCACATAGTTCACAATCATATCTATATTGCAAACTATCACCATGATAATGCTACACCGCTTGGTGGGGAAGAAGCAGAAAACAGAAAAGAAAGTATTAAATATATAAGTATATATCTAAGAGTGAGACATAAAGAGTGGGAGAATATAGTTAGGCTAGATTAGCGAAGGTAACAGAATAAGAAATGATATGAAATTATATTTGGGTTTGCGTAAATACCATCCTAAGGAATCATAAACTGAAACCTGAAAGAGACACCTACAATAATAGAAAAGAAAGAGAGAGAGGAGGAGAGAAGGAAAGGAAGATAGGGGAAAGAAGAAAGAGGTAAGGAGAGGAGGGTGGAAGGGAGAGGAAGAGAAGGAGAGAGGGTAGGAAGGGGAAGAAGAAGAGTAGGAGTAGGAGAAAGGTAGGAAAGAAGGAAGGGGAAGGAGAGAAGGAAGGAAGTAGAGAAGGGAGGGAGGGAGGGAGAAAAGGGAGAGAGGAGGAGAGAATGAAAGGAAATTGGGGACGGGGGAGAAAGGTAAGGAGAGGAGGGTGGGAGGGAGAGGGAGAGAAGGAGAAAGGGTAGGAAGGGGAAGAGGAAGAGTAGGAGTAGGAGAAAGGTAAGGGAAGAAGGAAGGGGAAGGAGAGAAGGAAGGAAGGAAGTAGAGAAGAGAGGGAGGGAGAAAAGAAAGGGAAAATAAGGTGGTGTTAAAACAGGAGGAAGGGATGGTAAACAAAGCAACCCAAACTGTATATTATAACCTAATAAATGAAATAATAAATGTATAAGAATGATAAATGTAAAGAACAACAATTCTGTGAATGTATACTTAAAATGGTGTGTAGGAGAATTAAAAAAATAAAAAAATGTTCTTAAAAAATAATAATATCACAGAGCTTAACCTTAAACGCCCATAAATTTCTAGTCTTTTAACATCAAATTAAATGTACATTCAGCACCTCCAGTGGGCTTGTGGGGTTTGTGGGGGAAGAAGCAGGAAGCAAAGTTGTGATGTGGGTTCATGTAACCTTGTGTTGTTTTCTTGTGGTCTCGGCAGGCGCTTGCTGTTTCCTGCTCTTGTCACTTTCCTCATAGCAACGCTGACTTTCCCACCCGGTTTCGGGCAATTCATGGCAGGCCAGGTGAGTTTTGAATCCCCAAAGTCAGACCGTCCAATCTGGCTTCCTGCAATTGCAGGGAGTCCTCGACAATCCTCTATCAAGTATACATAAATTCATTGTTATCCTTATCCATTTTAAAACAAAAAGTTCTAAAGTATTCAATTCATATATATATATATATCAGTCTTTTCTTAAAAACCTCCAAGGTTGGTGCACCCACGGCTTCTGGAGGCAAGTCGTTCCACCGTTTAACCTCCTGGGAATGGAAGCCAAGGTTCTGGCTGCTTGAATTGTAGGGCCCAGGAGAAACCCACAAAAAACTTTCTGCAGTTATTGTGCCCCTAACCCCTTCTCCCTTTCCCCCCTCTTTCAGCTCACCCAGAAGGAAACCCTGGTTACCTTGTTTGATAACCGCACGTGGGCCAAGCAGGGCTTGGCAGAAGAATTCGAGTTCGGTGGGGTTTCAGAAGCCTGGAAACACCCCCGGGCCAATGTCTTTGTCACCTTGGTGGTTTTCATCCTTATGAAGGTATGTGCTGTGACTTTGGACAAATAACCCTCTCTCTCCCTGGGATGTCTCCCCCAAATGGCATCCGGGAATAGGAGCTTCTAATTTCCAAAAATCTGTTGGTACTGTGGAGTTCTTGATGCTGTCCGAGCTTGGTTGTTTTCTAGCATACGTTTCATTACCCAACTAGGTAACGTCATCAGTGCTAGAAGGGGGAGGTTGTTTTTTTGTTTATATAGAGTAGCTTCCCTCTCAGTGTTGGCGGGAGTGTTGTTTTCTGATTTTTAGATCCTTAACTGGCTTGTTGTTTACTGTTTGATGGTTTTTCTGAGTTGATGGTTCCATGATTGAGATATTGTTAATGTCAGGGTTCCAAATAACATCCAAAATTAAATCAGAGTCCAAGGCCAAGTATTCCTCAAAGTTCCTATTCTATTCTATCCTATTATTCTATTCTATTCTTTCCTATTCCTATTCCTATTCCTATTCTATACTCAACTCCACTCCTATTCCCATTGTATTCTATTCTATCCTATTCTATTCTATTCTATTCTTTCCTATTCCTATTCTATTTCTATTACTACTCTCTACTCCACTCCACTCCTATTCCCATTCTATTCTATTCTATTATTCTATTCTATCCTATTATTCTATTCTATTCTATTTTTTCCTACTCCTATTCCTATTCTATTCCTATTACTACTCTCTACTCCGCTCCTATTCCCATTCTATTCTATCCTATTATTCTATTCTATTCTATCTTATTATTCTATTCTATTCTTTCCTATTCCTATTCTATTTCTATTACTACTCTCTATTCCACTCCAATTCCTATTCTATTCTATTCTATTCTATTCTTTCCTATTCCTATTCTATACTCCACTCCACTCCTATTCCCATTCTATTCTATTCTATCCTATTATTCTATTCTGTTCTATTCTTTCCTATTCCTATTCTATTCCTATTTCTACTCTCTACTCTACTCCACTCCACTCCTATTTCTATTCCCATTCCCATTCCTATTCCTATTCTATTCTGTTGGTTGCGTTTCCCATTCTAAGACCGCTTTTTTTTAACCTTTAAAAAAAACCCTTTTGCCTGCTTGCTTCCCAGCCCTTCCCATCCCAGCCTGTCTTCCACTTTTCCAGCAAATTGCAGCCCATCCAGGGAACGCAACGCTACGTTTTCCCCACTCCGAGCCCTTTTGGGGGGGGGAGATCGGGTGGCCAAGCCTTTTGCATCCGCGTGCTTAGAATGAACGGCGTGATCCAAATGGCTTTGCAGGGCAGCGCAGAAAAACAGCTGCAGCAAGAGGAACAGAAGGGCCTAGGGGGCAGGGGATGATGGGTCCGCGTTGCAGTCTTGTGGCTCGCTTTGCAGACTATTGAGTGGCAGCTTAAAAGCCGCAGCGAAGAGCCGTTAAACCGTCTACGGCCATACTACCCTGAACGCGCCCGATCCCGTCTGATCTCGGAAGCTAAGCAGGGTCAGGCCTGGTTAGTACTTGGATGGGAGACCGCCTGGGAATACCGGGTGCTGTAGGCTTTTGCCACCCCTTCTTTCCCTCCCTCCCCTTTTTGCACCCCCATCTCGCCTGGCCTACAAGACCTCTCCCTTTCCCTCCTACTCCGAGACCCTCGCCCGGGGAATCAAGGCTTTACTTGGCTTGCAACTTGCAACCCAGTGCAGGGAATGCACGGCTGCTTTTCTCCCAGCCCAACTGCACGAGGCTTGGGCTTCCGCTTGGCCAGAAGGGCGGCGTGCCACAAGGAAGGGGAGGAAAAACAGCAGCAGCAGTAAAAGAAGAGATACAGTCATGGGTTTGTTGGCAGGGGGTGATGGTCCCTGTAGTAGCCCTGCTCAAAAGTGTTGTATAGGTTGGAGCCGAGAGGCAGCTTAAAAGCCGCAGCAAAGAGCTATTAAACTGTCTACGGCCATACTACCCTGAAAGCGCCCGATCCCGTCTGATCTCGGAAGCTAAGCAGGGTCAGGCCTGGTTAGTACTTGGATGGGAGACCGCCTGGGAATACCGGGTGCTGTAGGCTTTTTATTTATTTTTTGGAACCCCTTCTTTTTCATTCCCCCTCCCCTTTTGGCACCCCCATCTCTCCTATGGCCTCCCCCTCTTTCTTTTATTTATTACTTTGTTACTCTTTTCCAAGATAACAGGAATAAAAATAAACATAAATAAGAACACAGGAAATTGGTACGAATAAATGGGGACAGTAGGATAGGGAGGTAGGCGTGCTGATGCGCTTATGCAAACCTCCTTTACGGACCTCTTAGGAGTGGGGTGAGGTCCACGGTAGACAGTTTGAGGTTGAAGCTGTGGGGGTTTGAGGATGTAACAACGGAGTCAGGTAGAGCATTCCAGGCGTTGACCACTCTCTTGCTGAAGTCGTATTTTCTGCAATCAAGTTTGGAGCAATTTATCTTGAGTTTGTATCTATTGTTTGCCTGTGCATTATTGAGGTTGAAGCTGAAGTAGTCATTGACAGGTAGGATGTTGTAGCAGACAATTTTATGTACTATGCTTAGGTCAGATCGTAGGCGGCTCTACCCTGCTGCTCCGTGACCAAGGATCTACTTTGCTAGCAACTTGCAACCCGGTGCAGGAAATGCATGGCTGGCTGCTTCCCCTGCCCCCCAGCTGCAGGAGGCTTGGAGGTCCGCTTGGCCAGAGGGGTGGCGTGTCAAAATGAAGGGGAAGAAAAGCAGCAGCAGCAGCAGTAAAAGAAGGAATAGAGTCGTGGCCCTGTTGGCAGGGGATGATGGTCCAAGTGGTAGCCCTACCCAAAGCTGTTGCAGAGGTTGGAGCCGAGAAACCTGAATGTGCCCGATCCCATCCGGTCTTGGAAGCTAAGCAGCATCAGATTTGAACGTTTTCACTTTTCATCCAAGAAGCTTCACTATCCGGTCAGAGCTGATGAAGCTTGCTGGACGAGAAGTGAAACATCTTCAAAAGAAAAAAACACAACAAGAAAGTCCAGTTGCCTTCTGAAAAAAAAACACTTTGGGACACTTTCTGATGAATAAAGGGATAGGATCTACGCCAGTGGTGGGATTCAAAAATGTTTATTAGCGGTTCTGTAGGGGTGGCGTGGCTTGGTGGGTGTGGCAGGGGAAGGACACTGCAAAATCCCCATTTCCTCCCAATCAGATGGGACTCGGCAGGCAGAGAATAGATGGGGGCGGGGCCAGTCAGAGGCGGTACTTACCGATTCTCCGAACTACTTAAAATTTCCGCTACCGGTTCTCCAGAATGGGTCAGAACCTGCTGAATACCACATCTGAACTACACCGTCGTGAGTTCTGGTTTTCTTGATAAAGGACAAGATGTCAAGCTTGTAGGAGGTACTGAGAAGAAGGCTGCAATTCAGTGGTGGGATTCATTTTTTTTTACTATTGGTTCTGTGGGCGTGGCTTGGTGGGCATGGGTTTGTGGGTGTGGCAGGGGAAGGATACTGCAAAATCCCCATTTCCTCCCGATCAACTGGGACTCAGGAGGCAGAGAATAGATGGGGGCGGGGCCAGTCAGAGGTGGCATTTACCGGTTCTCCGAACTACTCAAAATTTCCGCTACCGGTTCTCCAGAAGTGGTCAGAACCTGCTGAATACCACATCTGAACCACACCATCGTGAATTCTGGTTTTCTTGATAAATGACAAGATGTCAGGCTTGTAGGAAGTACCGAGAAGGAGGTTGCAATGGTAGCGTTTTTGTCAATAAAGAGAATATTCACCTAACAAGTTTGAGCAAAAAGTTTAACAAAAGGAAACGGTACATCATCATCATCCTCCGTTGGCTGACAATGATCCTTTATTAGTCTTTTATGACAGCTTGTGATTGCAAAACCGATCTGCTTGATGAGATTATGCTCTTAACGCATTGTGCAGCCCTCAAAATGGGATAATTCAGTAACCAGATGAAGCAAGTCGACCAGGTTCCACCACAAAACCGCGGACGACAAAATCACGGTCGACGAAAGCGTGTATGTGATGTCATCACAGCGCGACGAAAAAGATCGAAAAATGTAAAAATAAAGCGAAAACCTTACCATAACCCCCCCAAACCTAACCCTAAACCTAACCCTAAACCTAACCCTTAAGCTAACCCTAAACCTAACCCTAAACCTAACCCTTAACCCAACGAAAAACCTAACGCTAACCCTTAACCTAACGCTAAACGTAACGCTAACGCTCTAAACCTAACCCTAACCCTTAACCTAACCCTAACCCTAACCCTTAACCTAATGCTTACCTTTATGTGAATCGGCTTGCTGTAATTTAATTTTTATTTCAATTTTTCGATCTTTTTCGTCGCGCTGTGATGACGTCACATATGCGATTTCGTCGACCGCGCTTTTGTGGAACGCGGTTTTGACGGGTCACGAGTCGACCAACCCTCCGACTTGGGGGAAATTAGATTCGGCTTTTCTTCCTGATCAGCTAGTTTTCTAAGGGCTGGGAAAGCCCTTTCGCTATGAGGGAATGGACGAATATGCGATTCTTTCTCACGTAGTTTGAAATCACTTCAATCAATGATGGTGAAGTTTTTCGGGACCAAGTGCCCAAACCGGAAAGTGTGCACATGTGTGCATGTGTCCGCGTGTCGGAGCACCGAAAACCCAAAGATCAGCTGATTGGTGTGCACATGCCTTTTTATTTTTGGTCATTTTTCAAGCTGTTTTCTGGGCCATTTTCAGGCCATTTTCCAGCTGTTTTTCGAGACATTTGGTGGGTGTTTTCAGACCATTTTCCGGGCACTTTCCCAGCTGTTTTCTAGGCCATTTTAGGGCCGTTTCCAGGACATTTTCTAGGCCCTTTTCAGGCTGTTTTGGGGCCATTTTCTGGGCCATTTTCAGGTTGGTTTCTGGCTGATTTCAGGGCCATTTTCCAGGCTGTGTTTCAGGCCATTTTCAAGCCATTTTCAGGGCTGTTTTCAGGCTGTTTTCAGGGCCATTTTCAAGGCTGTTTTTCGGGCTGTTTTCAGGTTGTTTTCAGGGCCATTTTCAAGGCTGTTTTTCGGGTTGTTTTCAGGTTGTTTTCAGGGCCATTTTCAAGGCTGTTTTTCAGGTTGTTTTCAGGTTGTTTTCAGGGCCATTTTCAAGGCTGTTTTTCGGGTTGTTTTCAGGGCCATTTTCAAGGCTGTTTTTCAGGTTGTTTTCAGGTTGTTTTCAGGGCCATTTTCAAGGCTGTTTTTCGGGTTGTTTTCAGGTTGTTTTCAGGGCCATTTTCAAGGCTGTTTTTCGGGTTGTTTTCAGGTTGTTTTCAGGGCCATTTTCAAGGATGTTTTTCGGGCTGTTTTCAGGCTGTTTTCAGGGCCATTTTCAGGCTGTTTTTTGGGTTGTTTTCAGGCTGTTTTCAGGGCCATTTTCAAGGCTGTTTTTCGGGTTGTTTTCAGGTTGTTTTCAGGGCCATTTTCAAGGATGTTTTTCGGGCTGTTTTCAGGGCCATTTTCAGGCTGTTTTTCAGGCCATTTTCAGGCTGTTTTCAGGGCCATTTTCAGGCTGTTTTTCGGGCCATTTTCAGGCTGTTTGCGACCTTCTGACATGCAAAGTCAATGGGTAAGCCAGATTCACTTAACAACGGTATTGCTAACTTATCAACTGCAGTGATTCGCTTAACAACTGTGGCCAAAAAGTCGTAAAATGGGGCGAAACGCAGTTGGTCTCAGGTAGCCACAGGCATTTTGGACCAAAATGCCTGTGGCTATGCGAGACCAAGTGTGTTTCGCCCCCTTTTATGACCCTGTGGTCGTAAGACAAGGACTACCTGCAGTTGGAAATTAATCCTCAAAGGGAAGGGGAGTTTGTTTTGCCCTTTTAAACATCAGACTAACTTTATAGATCTACTTTGGGGGTATAGGGTGTGTGTGACAGAAAAAGAATTTTTATGAGTAGCATATCAGTGTGGGGGGGGGGGGGAATTGAATTTTTTTTTTTGTAAGGATTGAAGTGGCATAAAATGATTGCAGAAGGCAGGGAAGCATCTGGAGGGAGGGAAGGAAGGAAGGAGATGGATAAATTAAAATTAATACCTCAGTCAGATTGGATCGTTGGAAGACAAATAGAACAAAGGAATAAAGTCAAGAGCGCGTCAGTTAATCCTAGATCACGAGAGGTGGATTAACAAGGCCGCTTCAATTGCCACATTAAGATAAACGATGACAAAGTTAAAATAATGAGAAGGCTGAGACGGATATCTTTATCAAATTTGGATGGATTTTCCAGTTTATCTCAATCGCAGTAGACTATAACCGTGATGGCAAACTCTGTTTAGTCCTCTCTGCTGGCCGTCGCGCGCCAGATCTCCGCGGCGTTTCTTTGGTGAGCTTCTGTTTCCCTGCAAATGATGAAACAGAAGCTCACCAAAGAAAAAGGATGTTACTTTCTTGCCGCACTACCAGTGTTGGGATATGCTGCGCCTGCACGCATCTCTACCCATGCACACGTTCGTGCATTTTTGTGCATGCACACAGGCATATCGGTGTGTGTGCATGTCGGCACATACATGCGTTTGTGCACGAATGCACCTTTCAGTTTCACTATCTAAGAAAATGAAATTTAATGGTGAAAAGAGTTAAAGTTCTACATTTAGGCAAGAAAAACGAAATGCACAGGTACAGTATAGGTGGTACCTTCCTCAATAGTAGTAACTGTGAGAGGGATCTTGGAGTCCTAATGGACAACCATTTAAATAGGAGCCAGCCGTGTGCAGCAGCTGCCAAAAAAGCCAACACAGTTCTAGGCTGCATAAACAAAGGGAGAGAATCAAGATCAGGTGAAGTGTTAATACCACTTTATAAGGCCTTGGTAAGGCCACGCTTGGAATACGGCATTCAGTTTTGGTCGCCACGATGTAGAAAAGATGTGGAGACTCTGGAAAGAGTGCAGAGAAGAGCAACAAAGAGGATTAGGGGACTGGAGACTAAAACATATGAAGAACGGTTGCAGGAACTGGGTATGTCTAATTTAATGAAGAGAAGGACTAGGGGAGACATGATAGCAGTGTTCCAATATCTCAGGGGCTGCCACAAAGAAGAGGGAGTCAAACTATTCTCCAAAGCACCTGAGGGTAGAACAAGAAGCAATGGGTGGAAACTAATCAAGGAGAGAAGCAACTTAGAACTGAGGAGAAATTTCCTGACAGTGAGAACAATGAATCAGTGGAACAGAAGTTGCCTCCAGAAGTTGTGAATGCCCCAACGCTGGAAGTCTTTAAGAAGAGGTTGGATAGCCATTTGTCTGAAACGGTATGGGGTTTCCTGCCTAGGCAGGGGGTTGGACTAGAAGACCTCCAAGGTCCCTTCCAACTCTGCTATTGTATTGTAACTGCAATGGTCAATTCGTTACGTGCGAAGACCAGTTGGAGGTAACTTTTTTCCCAGTGCTTGTCGTAACTTCAAACAGTCGCTGAATGAATGGTCGTAAGTCGAGAACTGCCAGGGCAACCAACAGGCCTGCTGGCTGGAGGCAATGGGGATTGTAAGCTAAACATCCTGAAAGACCCCAAACCAAGGAAGACCACCTTCTGCTAATCAACACTTGTCTTTCTGTCTCCCTTCAGTTCTGGATGTCGGCTTTGGCGACCACCATCCCTGTGCCTTGCGGGGCATTCATGCCCGTCTTTGTCATTGGTAAGTTCAGCCCCTGCGCCTGTCCTCCCTCTTTCTTTCATGCCCAATTTGGAGCTACTGCTTTTCTTGATATTGGCCTGTATTTGAACCCTTCCTTTTCCAGGCAAATATAGATAATCCTAGTCTGGTGAGAGCAGAGCAGAGCAGAGCAGAGTAGAGTAGAACAGGAAAAATGAGTGGAATGGAATAGGATAGGATAGGATAGGGAAAATGAGTGGAATGGAATAGAATAGAATAGAGTAGAGTAGAATAGAATAGAATAGAATAGAATAGAATAGAATAGAATAGAATAGAATAGAATAGAGAAAATGAGTGGAATGTGTAGGATAGGATAGGATAGGATAGGATAGGATAGAGAAAATGAGTGGAATGGAATAGAATGGAATGGAATATAGAATATAGAATATAGAATATAGAATATAGAATATAGAATATAGAATATAGAATATAGAATATAGAATATAGAATATAGAATATAGAATATAGAATATAGAATATAGAATATAGAATATAGAATATAGAATATGAATGGAATGGGAGGGAATAGAATGGAATAGAATGGAATGGAATAAATAGAGAATGGAGTGGAGGAGTGGAATGGAATGGAATAGAGTAGAGTAGAATAGAGTAGAATAGAGAAAATGAGTGGAATGGAAAGCAATGGGATAGAATGGGATAGAATAGAATAGAATAGAGAAAATGAGTGGAATGGGATAGGATAGGATAGAGAAAATGAGTGGAATAGAATGGGATGGAATGGAAGGGAATGGAACACAATGGAATACAATAGAATAAATAGAGAATGGAATGGAGTGGAGTAGTGGAATGGAATGGAATAGAATAGAATAGAGAAAATGAGTGGAATAGAATAGAATAGAATAGAGAAAATGAGTGGAATAGAATAGAATAGAATAGAGAAAATGAGTGGATTGGAATGGAATGGAGTAGAATAGGAAAGGATAGGCTGTTATTATGTTATTGAAAGTGGTTTATTTGGAGGGGGGGGATTGTCTTGTGGGAAGATAGATAGTGGGTTTCCTTTGATCTCCCTCCCAGACCCAGAAAATTGGTTCCTCATTCTTCCCAAGAGCAGAGTAAGTCCGTCATCTGTCCGTCTTTGCTGTGGCCTGCCAGCACCCAATGGAGCTGACAGCAGATTGGGACAGTGGGGAGGTTGGGGAGGAAGATGGGCCAGTCCTGGAGCCTGGGGAAGGCTCTGATGAGGGCTCTGTGTCAGAGGGAGAGATGGGGCGAGGACTGTCTGACAGTTATCAGCTGCCTTCGGAGTCAGACCTCAGTGGGGCAGAAGAACAGCTGGAGCCTGTTCCTGATATGCACATGTGCAGAGTTGCCAGACGAAGGGAAGAGCTAAGGAACAAGGGTCGACTTGGGAGTAAGGCCACAGGTGGATGATGAATGGCCCCTCCCAGAGGGAATAAAAGAGGAGCGAAAAGGGAGTGGAGTTTGCAGGAGACAATTAGTTCATTCCTGCATTCTTGCCAAGTATTGCGGTGTCTGATAGATATGGGCCTGGCCACTCTCCAAGCCTGAGAAAGGTCAGACCAGTCTTCTCCCTTCCCAGCCTTCTGATTTTCCCTCTCTTTGCAACAGGGGCAGCTTTTGGGAGGCTGATGGGTGAGAGCATGGCAGCTTGGTTCCCCGATGGCATTCACACCGACAGCAATATCTACCGAATTGTGCCAGGGGGTTACGCAGTGGTAGGTAAGAAGCAACTTTTCTTCTATTTAAAATAATAATAATAATTCAGGAGGGTTGGTTGACACAAATGTTTGCTGGGCCTATTTCTGGGGCTGCAAGAAGAAAATAAAGAACGTTAAAATAGTAACAAAGAAAGAGAGATGTTTCAATGTTGGTGCCTTCAGTGTCACAAATTGGCGGAGTGAGATTCAAATAGTGCTTGGAGACCTCCACCTCGGTGGCATCACTAATAAAAGTTTTAACAATTTTGTAGTGTTTAACTATGTTCACAGCTCATGCACTCACCTGCAAGTGAGATGGGTGGTCATATAAGATGGATGGATGGATGGATATATGGATATATAGGTGGATGAATGGATGGATATATGGATGGATGGATGGATGGCTGTGGGTAGATTGAATGGATGGACAGATGATAGATAGATGGATATATGTATGTATGTATGGAAATATGGATGGATGGATGGAAATATGGATGGATGGATGGAAATATGTATGTATGTATGTATGTATGTATGTATGTATGTATGTATGTATGTATGTATGACTGTGGGTAGATTGAATGGATGGACCGATGATAGATAGATAGACAGATAGACAGACAGACAGACACACACACACACACACACAAACACACATACATACATACATACATACATGGAGGGATAGATGGATATATGGATGGATGGATAGATGGATGGATAGATGGAGGGATGGATGGAGGGAGGGAGGGATAGATGGATGGATGGATGGATGGATGGATGGATATATGGATGGGTGGATGGATGGATAGATGGATGGATGGCTGTGGGTAGATTGAATGGATGGACCGATGATAGATAGATAGATAGATTGATGGATGGATGGATAGATAGATAGATATATGGATGGATATATGGAGGGATGGATGGATGGATATATGGATGGATGGAGGGATAGATGGATGGAGGGATGGATGGATATATGGATGGATGGAGGGATAGATGGATGGAGGGATGGATGGATATATGGATGGATGGATGGAGGGATAGATGGATGGATGGATGGATGGATGGATGGCTGTGGGTAGATTGAATGGATGGACCGATGATAGATGATAGATAGATAGATAGATAGATAGATAGATAGATAGATAGATAGATAGATAGATATGGATGGATATATGGATGGATGGATGGATGAATGGATATATGGATGGAGGGATATATGGATGGAGGGATATATGGATGGAGGGAGGGAGGGATGGATGGAGTGGGTGGGTGGGTGGGTGAATCTCAAATGTTGGGTCCCACCAAACTTCCAGCGGGTCATCTTCCCAATCAGATGCCTTCACCATCTCCTAATGCAAAAAACTGCTCTTCTCTAACACGGCTTCCCCCCCCCCCTTCCTCCCCAGGTGCAGCTGCCCTCTCTGGGGCCGTCACCCACACGGTCTCCACCGCCGTTATCGTCTTTGAGCTGACCGGACAGATCTCACACATCCTGCCGGTTATGATTGCGGTGATCCTGGCTAATGCTGTGGCCCAGAGTTTGCAGCCTTCCCTCTACGACAGCATCATCCGGATCAAGAAACTGCCCTACCTGCCAGAGCTGGGTTGGGGACATCAGGAGTAAGTGTGCATGGATGTGGGCACAATCCGTACTCAGAACCAGGCCACGGACTGGGAGTTGGGGATTCTGCACTATACCATTTCAGATGAATGTTTGTCCAATCCAGTGGTGAAATTCAAAAACTTTTACTACTGGTTCTGTGGGCGTGGCTCGGTAGGTGTGGCAGGGGAAGGATTCTGCAAAAACCCCATTCCCTCATCACTCCAGGGGGAAGGATACTGCAAAATCTCCATTCCCACCCTACTCTGGGGCCAGCCGGAGGTGGTATTTGCCGGTTCTCCGAACTACTCAAAATTTCCGCTACTGGTTCTCCATAGCCTGTTAGAACCTGCTGAATTTCACCCCTGGTTCAATCTCTTTTTAAAAATATATTCGCACAATCTTCTCTTCACAAAGCAACAGATAGAAAAAACTGGATTTCTGGATTTTTAAAACCTATTCTGTAGGTGTGGCCTGCTTTGTGGGAGTGGCTTGCCGGCCATGTGACCGGGTAGGAGTGGCTTTCCGGCCATGTGACCAGGTGGGAGTGGCTTACCAGCCATGTGACTTTGTGGGCGTGGCCAATTTGTAAAATGTGAAACTCACTTAACAACGCTCTTGCTTAGCAACCAAAATGTTGGCTCAGAAACTCTGGCATTTGAAGCACGCAAGCCTTAAAGCTGTCAAGTTACAAGACCCTTGCACCCCTAACCCTTTAGGGAAAAAACCCCAGGGGTGTTCAAACTTGACAACTTTAAGACTTGTAGACTTCAACTCCCAGAATTCCTCCTCTCGCTCTTCATCTTGATGATGTGCGGACGGGCAGGTAACGGCACTGTAGATTTGTGGAACCTATAGAAGAGGTTAGAACTGGCAGGAACCCACCCCTGCTGGCCACTCATATTGGTTTTCTACCAGCTTAGCCTCCAGGCAGAGATAGCAAAGTCAAGACCGGAGGGGTCTTAAAACTGAACTCCGTTTTCACTGGCAGAACAGTGCAGGAGGCCACTGGAGGTAACCCCAACACAAGTGATGTCGAGCTGGCCACACCCACCCTGGCCACGACCCCCCCCCCGAGGTCAAACGCAACCCTGATGTGGCCCTTAATGAAATTGAGTTTGACACCCTGCTCGAGTGCTTCTGCCAAAGCATCATTCAAGCGGTAGTTCGCAGGGGCGCAATTCCCTTTCTGTTATTATCTAGACCAGTGATGGCGAAACCTTTTCGCCTCGGGCGCCAAAGGCATGGGCGCTATCACAGGTGGTCGCATGCCCATCCCCATAATTTCACACACACACACACACACACACTGCGGCATGCCCCTGCACATGCGCGCATGGCCACCACCCCGCTGCCCTGCGCATATGCACATGGCTTTCTCGGAGCCTGGGGAGGGCGAAAACAGGCCTCCCCCCCCAGGCCTTTTGGAGGCTGGAAACGGCCCTTTCCGACTTTCGGTGGGCCTGATAGGTCCGGTTTTTTTGCCCTCCTCAGGCTCCGGAGGCTTTCTAGGCGGTCGAAAAACAGCGCAATGCGCAAACCGGAAGTCCGCTCCCAAACTTCCAGTTTGAGCGTTGGGCTGTTTTTGGTCCTCCGGAGGGTGAAAAACGGCCGAATATCAAGGCCAAAAATCAGCTGGCGTGCTGGAGCTGACAGGAACAACTCCTCACGTGCCCTCAGGAATGGCTCCGTGTGCCACGCATGACATAGCTTCGGCATCACGGATCTCGACCTTACAACCTTGCAGGTTTCCCTGGGACCAAAGTGCACAACGCCCTTGAAGCTGAGAATTACACTTATTTATTTATTGTTTTGCATTTTTTCCTTTGCGAAGTGCAGCCGGGTGACCAACGAGAGGATTTTTCCGAGGGCTAAATTAAAGGTGAAAGTGAGTGTCCCCCCAAAATACAGGCAGGAAGCCTGGAAGATATAGGGGTACTTCGATACCGAACTGTTCTGAAACGCGTCGAATGTGGGACTCAAGGCATTTTTTTTAATGAAAATTTTGTCCCGGTACTCATCATTTATTCGGCCCTCGGCTGCCTTGAGACTCACTTTATTATTCCTTATGGGGAGATTTTGTTGGTTACTCATCGTTTTTGGTACTCATCACGCCTCCCGGAACCAATTAAGGATGAGTACCGAGATACCACTGTAATTTTAATCAGAAGAAATGAATGCCTGAAGCAACCTATTTCACCCTTTGAAACCTGCCCCTTTCAAGTGTAGGAACATTTTGGCTACACTTATCACAACACATTTTGAACATCTGTGAAGGGGCGGGGTGGGTGGAATTATCCACCTCTGTTTTAAAGAGCAATGCCACGCCTGTAATGTCACCCTCTCTGGCATATTGGACGAAGATCTAGCTGGGTTAGCATTAATCGAAGTTAATTTTCCCAAGTGTTAATGTGTTGTCTGAATCCAACCTAGGGGGGGGGGGGGCTGCTGGGAGTTCGGGAGAACCTCTAGCTAAGATTCTGTGCAGTTCAGAGAACCCCCAAATCCCACTCCTGGTGAGGGAAAAGCAGAGGAAGAATTGGAGGGAATGTAAGAGTAGGAGAGAGGGGAGGAAAGGGAAGAAAAAGGGAAGGGTAGAGGAGAGGAAGGGGAAGGAGAGGAGGAAGGAAGGAAGGAGAGAAGAAAGAGAAGAAAGGGGGAAGGAAGGAGAGAAGGAGAGAAGAAAGGAAGGAAAGGGAGGAGGAAGTGAAGGAGGAAAGGAAGGAGGGAGGGAAGGAAGGAGAGGAGAGAAGAAAGGAGGGAAGGAAGGAGGGAAGGAAGGAGAGAAGGAGAGAAGAAAGGAGGGAAGGAAGGAGGGAAGGAAGGAGAGACGGAGAGAAGGAAGGGGGGAAGGAAGGAGGGAAGGAGAGAAGGAGAGAAGAAAGGTGGGAGGGAAGGGGGAAGGAGGGAGGGAAGGAAGAAGGGAGGGAAGGAGAGAAGGAGAGAAGAAAGGAGGGAAGGAAGGAAGAAGAAGTAGGATTGTTGTAAAATAAGATGGGTTTATGGGATGGTAAGAAAGCAACTTCAATTATATTGTCAACTGTAGGGGAGAAAAATTGTTACAAATACATATTATTAATAACAGTTATGAGATCATATAATTGTGAATGTATATAATATTTAAAAAAATAAAAAATAATAAAAAAATCCCACTCCTGGCTGGCCCCACCCACCCTATCCCGCCCTCTCAGGAGTCTCCACCCAGCCCGGTTTGGATACAGGTAAGTGCAGGATCTGCACGGAGGCTCTGAGAGGGGGGGGGGGGGACGGGCCTACTGGAAGCTTGGGAAGGTTGGAAATGGGTCCATTTCTGTCTTCCGAAGCCTGGGGAGGCAGTTTTCGCCCTCCCGGAGGCTCGACAAAAACCTCCAGAGTCCAGAGAGGGCAAAAATGCCCCCCCCTGCCATGATGCAGGAGACTGACTAGGCCACACCCACCAGGGCCATGCCCACCCAGCAACTGGGCAGAGAACTCCTTGCTCAAATTTTTGAAGCCCACCCCTGATCCCCAAGGTCAGGAGTACCCTTGGGAGTACCCCAAGGCTCTGTTTTAGGCCCCGTACTCTTCAACATCTTCATCAATGATTTGGATGAGGGAATAAATGGGGGACTCATCAAATTTGCAGATGACACCAAGCTGGCAGGAATAGCCAACACTCCAGAAGACAGGCTTAAATATACAGAAGGATCTTGACAAACTTGAACATTGGGCCCTATTTAAGAAAATGACATTTAATGGTGAAAAGAGTAAAGTTCTACATTTAGGCAAGAAAAACAAAATTCACAGGTACAGTATAGGTAGTTCCTTGCTGAATAGTAGTAACTGTGAAAGGGATCTTGGAGTCCTAGTGGACAACCATTGAAATAGGAGCCAGCCATGTGCAGCAGCTGCCAAAAAAGCCAACACAGTTCTAGGCTGCATAAACAGAGGGATAGAATCAAAATCACGTGAAGTGTTAATACCACTTTATAATGCCTTGGTAAGGCCACACTTGGAATACTGCATTCAGTTTTGGTCACCACAATGTAGAAAAGATGTGGAGACTCTAGAAAGAGTGCAGAGAAGAGCAACAAAGAGGATTAGGGGACTGGAGGCTAAAATATATGAAGAACGGTTGCAGGAACTGGGTATGTCTAGATTAATAGAACGAAGGACTAGGGGAGACATGATAGCAGTCTTCCAATCTCTCAGGGGTTGCCACAAAGAAGAGGGAGTCAAGCTATTCTCCAAGGCACCTGAGGGTAGGACAAGAAGCAATGGGTGGAAACTAATCAAGGAGAGAAGCAATTTAGAACTGAGGAGAAATTTCCTGACAGTTAGAACAATTAATCAGTGGAACAGAAGTTGCCTCCAGAAGTTGTGAATGCCCCAACACTGGAAGTCTTTAAGAAGATGTTGAATAGCCATTTGTCTGAAACGGTAGAGGGTTTCCTGCCTAGGCAGGGGGTTGAACTAGAAGACCTCCAAGGTCCCTTCCGACTCTTCTATTGCATTGTATTGATCCAACCAATTTCCTTTCATTGGCCAGAGAAAAGGCAATAAGACTGGTTTTTTAAAAAACAAAACATTGGAAGTCTTATGTGGGCTTTTTGTTGAAAGACAAAAAGAATCATAATCATAATTCTCTGCATTGATGATTATGGATTTGAAGAATTTGGGTCAAAAACAAAGGTGTAAGAACAATGGCAATTATCAGAAAGAAGTGTGGAAGTCTTAAGTCTATGTTTTCTTTCATTTCTATTTTCTTTTTTTTAATATTCTTTTTTTAATTGTATACTTCAATTGTATTGAAAAATTCTAATTCAAAACCTACTGATTTTGTTCACTGTAGAGGTAGTTCTAGACTTACAACCATTCATTTAGTGACCGTCTAAAGGGACGTACGACCGTTTTCCACACTTACACCCATTACAGCATCCCCATGGTCACGTGATCAATATTCAGATGCTTGGCAACTCACATTTACGACCATTGCTGTATCCGACCTTGTAACCAAAATGTCACTGTGGAAGCCAGATTCACTTAGCAACCATGTTACTAATTGAACAAGAGCAGTGACAAGAAAGTGGGGCAAAACTCCCTTAACAACCGTCTCACTTAGCAACGGAAACGCCATTATGGTCATAAGTCGAAGACTACCTGTACTTTAATGCATGCGGCATATCCAGAGAGTAGGTTAAATCAATGTTCATTGTGTAAATCCAGCCTGCTTGTTTGCATTTTCAGGAAGTACAACGTCCGCGTGGAGGACATCATGGTGCGTGACGTACGTTATATCACACTGAACTGTAGGTACCGCGATCTTCAGGATGTGTTACACAGCACCAAGATGAAGAGCCTAGCACTGGTGGAATCAGCCGGTAAGAGAAAAGGATGGGCAGGCAGGTGGGGAAGGTGGGAGGAGCTTAGGAGTGGTATAACTTGCTTTTGCAAGCAAGAACTAAATACCCCCAATCTACTTTTTACAACCAGCAATACCAATAGCACTTAGATTTATATACTGCTCCATAATTCTTGACAGCAGCAGCTCCCAATTTTTCAGGCACCAGGGACTGGTCCCGTGGAGAGAGATTTTTTCCCCGGACTAGGGAGGGGGAGGTTTCACATGCTACCCGCATCCCGCAGAAGGTTCGGACAGTGAGGAGGTTGGGGAGGAACCTGGGCCAGTCCTGGAGTCTGGGGAAGGCTCTGATGAGGGCTCTGTGTCGGAAGCAGAGAGGGGGCCAGGGCCGTCTGACAGTTATCAGCTGCCTTTGGAGTCAGACATCAGTGGGGCAGAAGAACAGCTGGAGCCTGTTCCCGATGTACGTACGCATGCGCAGAGTTGCCAGACGAAGGGAACAGCTAAAGAGCAGGGGGTCGACTTGGGAGTAAGGCAGTGGTGGGATTCAAATCATTTAACAACCGGTTCTCTGCCCTCATGATTTCTTCCAACAACCAGTTTGCTAAACTACTCCGAAAGTTACCAACCGGTTCTCCCGAAGTGGTGCGAACTGGTTCGATCCCACCACTGGAGTAAGGCCACAGGTGGACAATGAATGGCCCCTCCCAGAGAAGATAAAAGAGGAGCAAAAGGGGAGTGGAGTTTGCAGGAGGCAATTAGTTTGCTTAATTGGTTCGTGACTCTCCGAGGCTCCTTGCCAAGTTTTGCAGAGATCAGCCTGGCAGCTCTCCAAGCCAGATAAGGTCTGTGACTGTAAATCCTCCCTTGAAAGACTGGATGTGAATGAGCAGAATTCACAGTAAATTTATAAAAGGGTTTTTTTGTCAGGACAAGGAGCTTGCTTCATGCTCTCGGGAAGCCTCTATCAGAACATTGGTAAGGCCCAATGCTGGCCTTCCAGCATTGACAAGTGCATCTTCTGAGCGTGCAGATGCTTAAACGGAAGCATCAGCGCCTAAACATCGGCGCACGTGTTACGGCCATGTGCATTTTCCATGGGGACAAATATAGATTTTCTTAGTTTGTCCAATGCCTCTTCCAAAGGAGCTCGTGCAATTTCTATTTTCCTAAATGCTCTATCGATTGGTGAGTCAAGCGATCAGCTACTGACATCACCGAGCCCAAATTATAACAACATCAAAAGATTCAGCACGTTTGTCGCTGAATTGGATGCGAAATTAGAGAGGGGAAATGATCCGTTCAAATCATAATTGCCAACATGATATTTTTGAAATTCTTCTTAGATCAAGCTCGATTTGTGGTTTGTTTTTTTTAAATATTATATAGCCAGAAAGACATCATGGCAACAAAGGGAGTCTAGTAGACTATGACGCATCTGACTTCCCCTTTGTATTATTTCTGGAGCATCCTTAAAAAAGGTTTGATACTCCCAACTGGGACGACGTCCTCAGTTGCATTCACACAACCATCTGAACCAAGTCAGCTAAAGGTCTTTACGTCTGCATCAACAGGCTAAACTTGAATAAATGTCTGTGAAGATTCTCAGTCATCCAGGTCATCGTTATCTCAAAGGTGCTTTTTTAAAAAGGAAGGGCAACTTGAGGAAGAAAAGAAAACATTTTGCTTTTCATCCAAGAAGCTTCATCTTGGATGAGAAGTGAAACAAGTTCTCCTCCTCCCCTCCAGCTTCTCCTCCTCCTCCTCCTTCTCCCCCTCCTTCTTCTCCTTCTCCTTTTTCTTCTCCTCTTCCTCCTTCTTCTCCTTCTCTTTCTTCTCCTCCTACTCCTCCTTCTCCCCTTTCTTTTTCTCCTCCTCCTTCTTCTCCTCCTCTTTCTCCTCCTCCTCCTTTTCCTCCTCCTCCTTCTCTTTCTTCTCCTCCTCCTCCTCTTTCTTCTCCTCTTTCTTCTCTTCCTCCTCCTTCTGCTCCTCCTTCTGCTCCTCCTCCTCCCCTCCAGCTTCTCCTCCTCCTTCTTCTCCTCCTCCTTCTTCTCCTTCTCCTTTTCTTTTCCTCCTCCTCCTTCTTCTCCTTCTCTTTCTTTTCCTCCTCCTTCTTCTCCTTCTCCTCTTTCTTCTCTTCCTTCTTCTTCTTCTCCTCCTCCTTCTCTTTCTTCTCCTCTTCCTCCTCTTTCTTCTCCTCCTCCTTCTGCTCCTCCTTCTCCTCCCCTCCAGCTTCTCCTTCTTCTCCTCCCCTCCAGCTTCTCCTCCTCCTCCCCTCCAGCTTCTCCTCCTCCTCCTTCTCCTCTTTCTTCTCCTCCTCCTTCTCCTCCACCTCTTTCTTCTCCTCCTCTTTCTACTCCTCCTTCTCCTTCTCATCTTTCTTCTTCTTCTTCTTCTTCTCCTCCTCCTGCTCCTCCTCCTTCTTCTCCTCCTCCTCCTTCCCTCTTTCTTCTCCTCCTCCTTCTCCTCCTGCTCCTCCTTCTCCTTCTCCTCTTTCTTCTCCTCCTCCTCCTTCTCCTCCTCCTTCACAAGGGGGAAAAAAATCTGCCTCTGCCTCCCAGCAATTTGCCTCCTGGAGCAAACAGCAGGTTTCACTTTCAATTTCAGCAGGGGCCTCCCGATGATCAGCTGTTTCAGGCTGCAGGGATTGCTATAGCCTTTTGCAGCCTCCGCAAGCCCCATTTTCCCGTTTGCTGCAAGGAGGTAAATTGCTGGGAGGCAGAGGCCAAAGGGTGGGGGCCGGCAGGTGGGCGGGGCTACATTCGGTGTATAAGACGCACCCAAATTTTCACCTTCTTTTGAGGGGAGGAAAGGTGCGTCTTATACTCCAAAAATATGGTATTTCCTGTTGAGATGCAGCAGATAGGCCACTATGGGACTCAGAATGCTGGCTTAAGTGAATGCCAGGTTTTAAACTTTAATTTGAATGTTCTTATTCGCTTCCCCTGTTCTTCCCATCGTGTTTTGCTTCCTGCGCTGGCATAAAGAGTTTTTCTTTCAGCCCGGTTTCCAACCGCCTCTGTTCCTCTCTTGCAAAAACAACAGCAACAAAACTAACAATTGCACTCCTGTGCTGTATTAGTCATCCAAATTAGTAGTTTCGCCATGTTTTGCTTAGTCTGCATCTCACAGGAAGAGCGGAGAGGGACAGGAATCGTTCCTTAGCTTCTCCCGAGTGCAGCTACAAAGTGGGGTTTTTTTTAAACAACATTTAAAAGCAAAGACAGTAAGAAAAGTGGAGATCTCCAGGGTTTGAATCCTGCAGAGAAAACTCTTTTGTTTATGGAACAGTAAAAAAAAAAAACAACATCCAGTGTGTTCCAGCATCTGGAAGGGTTGCTAGATCAGTTCTGCAGTTGTGAAATAGGGAAATGGAGATTGCTGAATTCTAGTATGCAGTAATCCTGGCTGGGGAATTCTGGGAGTTGGAGTCCTCATATCTTAAAAGTGGTGAGGATGAGAAATACTGCTATAATGTCTCAAATCACCCATAGTTTGTCTCACCTCAGATAGAGATCTTTCCTTCTTTCCTTCTTTCCTTCCTTCCTTCCTTCCTTCCTTCCTTCCTTGTTTATCTCCTTCCTTCCCCATTTATCTCCTCCCTCCCTTCCTTCCTCATTATAGCTCCTTCCTTCTTTCCTCCCTCCCTTCCTTCCTCATTATAGCTCCTTCCTTCTTTCCTCCCTCCTTCCTTCACACTCCCTCCCTTCCTCATTTATCATCCCTCCCTTCCTTTATTTTTCCTTCTTTCTTTCCCCCTCCCTCCTTCCTTACTTTTGTCCTTCCTTCACTCCCTTCCTTCCACATTTATATCCTCCCTCCCTTCCTTCTTCATATTTCCTTCCTTCTTTCCCCTCTTCCCTCCCTTCCTCCCTCCCTCCTTCCTTCACTCCCTTCCTTCCTCATTTATATCCTGCCTCCCTTCCTTTATTATATTTCCTTCCTTCTTTCCCCCCTCCCTCCTTCCTTTCTTCCTTCCTTCCTTCCTTCCCTTCCTTCCGCATTTATGTCCTCACTTCCTTCATTATATTTCCTTCTTTCTTTCCCCCCTCCCATCCCTCCCTCCCTCTTCTCTTACTTCCTTCCTTCCTTCACTTCCTTTCCTTTCTGATTTATATCCTGCCTTCCTTCCTTCATTACATCCCCTTTCTTCTTTCTCCTCCCTCCCTCTCTCCTTCCTGCCTTCCCTCCTTGGTTAAAAATGTCCATCTATGTAAGTCTTTATGCGTGGCCAAGACTTTGTGCCCAGGGCTACAGGCCTATGAAATGTAGGGAATATGTTGCCTCCATAAATTTATTTTCCCACTTAGTTTAGAAAGCTTCAATCTGATGGGTTTGATCCTCCCTCTGTGTACCAGATGTTGTTTAATAACTTCTAGAGGGTTTAAAAAAAAATATTATCCCCAGATCTCCCTGAGCAAGCCAGTGGGGGAGGTAAAGGGATCTTGCTGAAAAGTCCTTTTTCCACCCGAGTGAACACTTTGATCTTGGCTAATGCAAAAGTCTAAAAAAAAAAAAAAGTTCAAAGAGAAATAAATGCTGATTCCGCTGGTGGTATCTAAGAAGCAAAAGTGGAGATGAAGGGCAATCCAAAGTCTGTACTTGTGATCTGCAGCGCTTGTGGCAAGTGTGTTTTCCTGCCTGAAAACATCCTGAGATGTTTGTATTTGCAACAAATACAAGCTGGTAACAATCTTTGATGAAACATTCAAAAGGCTTCACGGGCATTCTTCAACTGGAGAGAAAAGACCATGATTTATCATTTCAAAGGAATGGAGTGGAGTGGAGTGGAGTGGAATGGAATGGAATGGAATTGAATGGAATTGAATGGAATTGAATGGAATAAATAGAGAATAGAATAGAATAGAATAGAATAGAATAGAATAGAGCAGTGATGGCGAACCTATGACATGCGTGTCAATGCTGACACGCGTAGCCATTTGGGGTGACACGCACAGGATTTCATGCGATTCATCCTCGGCTCCTGCACGGCCGCCGAGGATGAAAGAATCTGTGCTGGAGGAACGGGGGGCGGGACGTGTGATCTCCCCCGCCCACACTCACTTACTGTATCGCCGCCGCCCCTTTCTGAGCGCAGGGGCTGCTGGTAAGGCGTGCCGTGCGCACACACGTCATCAGCGCGGCAAGGGAGGACCCGCAGGAGAGGAGCGCGGGAACAGTGCGCGCCTCTCTCCAGTCAGGCCGGCACAGAGAGTCTACTCCTGGGACTGTCGGTTATGACCGCACCACAGCAGGGAACAGCGGAGTGCCAACGGGAACTGTGAGCGCCATTAGCAGCAACTATTGGGGTGCCATGGACTTGTAATTGCCCACAATAACTGAGATAAGTGAGGGGGAGGTTGTGTTAGCTTGTTAGGCTAGTTAACCCCTAATTGGCTATCTATAATTCTATCTGCTGTCACTGGCCCACTGATGGAGCACCCAAAAAATAAAAAACAAGCTCAATAATATCAAGGGCAACATACGAAATCGACTGATGAACAAAGAAGTTACTAAGCAGGTATGTTAAATAATTTGTTTTTGGTTTATTAAATACAATTATATATTGCAATTATACATTTTTGTAGTTTAAACTATAAATTGGGCAAAATTATGTTTTTGTCGAAGTGACACACAATGCGAGTTATGCTCGATTTTTTGCCGATTTTTGACACACCACGCCAAAAAGGTTGCCCATCACTGGAATAGAGAATGGAATAGAATAGAGAATGGAATGGAATAGAATAGAGAATGGAATGGAATGAAACAGAACAGAGAATGGAATGGAATGGAATAGAATAGAATAGAATAGAATAGGGGAATGGAATGGAATAGAATAGGAATAGAATAGAATAGAATAGAATAGAATAGAATAGAATAGGGGAATGGAATGGAACGGAACAGAACAGAGAATGGAATGGAATGGAATAGAATAAAATAGAGAATGGAATAGAATAGAATAGAAAATGGAATGGAACGGAACGGAACAGAGAATGGAATGGAATAGAATAGAATAGGGAATGGAATAGAGTAGAATAGAATAGAATAGAGAATGGAATGGAACGAAACAGAATAGAACAGAGAATAGAATAGAATAGAAAATGGAATAGAATAGAATAGAAAATGGAACAGAACAGAGAATGGAATAGAATAGAATAGGGAATGGAATAGAGTAGAATAGAATAGAATAGAAAAGAATAGAAAATGGAATGGAACAGAACAGAGAATGGAATGGAATGGAATAGAGCAGAACAGAACAGAACAGAACAGAACAGAACAGAATAGAATAGAATAACAGAGTTGGAAAAGACCTTGGAGGTCTTCTATTCCAAATCTATTCTATTCTATTCTTAAAAGAAATGAAGGACCTATAACTTCTGGAGGCAAGCTGTTCCATTGGTTAATTGTCCTCACTGTTAGGAAGTTTCTCCTTAATTCCAGGTTGCTTCTCTCCTTGATTAGTTTCCACCCATTGCTTCTTGTTCTACCCTCAGGTGCCTTGGAGAATAGTTTGACTCCCTCTTCTTTGTGGCAGCTCCTGAGATATTGGAAGACTGCTATCATGTCTCCCCTAGTCCTTCTTTCCCTAGTCCTTTAACCCTAAATCCTGCAACTGTTCTTCGTATCTTTTAGCCTCCAGGCTTTTAATCATCTTAGTTGCTCTTCTCTGCCCTTTTCCCAAAGTCTCAACATCTTTTTTGCAATGTGATGACCAAATCTGGATGCAAGCATTCCAGGTGTGGCCTTACTAAGGCTTTATAAAGAGCTACTAAAACTTCATGTTATTTTGAGTCCACAAACGAAGGTATATCTTAGAAAGTAAGATAAATCACATGCCTCCAACAGGTTTTTGAGAACCTTATTTTGGTCAGATCCCAGCTTGAGTGTATGTTCCCAATTTACCCGCCCGAGTGTTGACTGTGGAATGCAAGTTGTGTTTTATTATTTTATTTTGTTCACTTATTGTTTGTTTTCTGGTATTGCACCCCCTTCCCTGCCTATAAATCTTAATAAAATGTAAAAAAATGTTTCTGGTCTTTGGCACCATATTGTTTAAAAAAAGGATTTTGAGAAATTGGATCATGTTCCGAGACAATGACATTGGTCAGGAAATTAGGAATTAAGGACACTTTTAGTCTTGAGGAAATAGTGAGGGCAGCTATTGGCTCCTATTTGTATGGCCAGTTATCTCCGAATATAATGGAGACGTTTTAAGCCCGGTGACTTCAGATTTGCTGTCCAAAGGACAGGAAGCCGGCCAGTTTTCTGCAGCGCCATTGTGCACGCCATTCAACTTTGCCACAATCCTTGTAACAGCCGTTTGGCCTTTTGGAGGAACAAGCGGAGTTAACATGTCAGGCACCGCAGGGGGTTAGGGAAATAGCTGCGCATTGAAGCAATTTGTAGCATCGGTTGCAAGTGCTGTATGCCAACATTTGCAAGGCAGCTGTACCCCTGAACCCCCTAAGCAGGACGAGTCACCGGGCTGCATTTGCATTGAATTTGCATTGCACCAGAGGTTGCTGGGAGAAATAGCTCACCATAAATATAAGAGAACTGGGACTTTATCCAGTGGATCAAGCTAGCCACCTGGGAACTGAGTTACTGGTTGTATTTGACTAGAGTGGAGTAGAATTAGAGTGGAGCGGAGCGGAGCGGAATGGAATAGAATAGAATAGAATAATGGAATGGAACATAACAGAACGGAAGAGAATAGAATAGAATAATGGAATGGAATAGAACAGAACAAGCTGGAAGGAACCCTGGAGGCCTTCTAGTCCAGCCCCTTCAGGATTATTTTAAAAACATAGAGAATTATCCCATTTTCAAATTATCCCACTCTCTGGATTCAGAAATGGTCGAATTTGCCCAGCATGATAAGCTGGAAGTCAAGCGTAATGCCGAGCAACTTTACTGAGCAGGCAAATGTGCCTCCTAATCTTTATCTGACTCAGTTAAACAGAGCGGCGCATTGCTTCGCCACTGGTCCTCAGTCCAAAAAATGGATTCCGTTCGCTTCCCTCTGCAGAATCCATGATCCTGCTCGGATCCATTGACCGCACGCAGATTGGTGCTCTCCTCCACGACCAGCTGAGCTACATTCGTCGCCGGCAGTTTATCCAGGAGAAAACGCAGCTGGAGCACCGGGTCCCTGAGAAGAGCCAGGAAAACAAGGAGCCACACCATGCGCCAGAGACAGGAGTGCGCTTTCAGGTGACTCTTTACACCCATGGTGACTTTGCCAACACCTTTCATTTTGTAAAGAACTCAAAACCAGTCAAATGTGAGGGAAATCGGGAGATTCAGTCAGCTTGAAGGATTTTTTTTTCTGAAAGTTTAGCTCTCTACAAAAACCTGAGCTACTAACGGTCAAGGGAAATGAAGGCCTTCCTTGTGGGCTGGATTTAGATCTCTTGTGGGCACGCAGGGATTCATGGCTGATGACGTGTTTGACCCCTCCCTCGGGCTCAGCCTGGTTGTCTCCTACAAAACCATTGGAAAAAGAGAAACATGCAGTCGCCTACACTCGGGGTGCAAAGCAATTGTCAGGGCACCTGGGTAACCCCAACAGGAAATACAACCGGATGAATGAATTCTACTTTCTAAGGCAGTCGTCAAATTATGACCGCCATGAAGCCTGCCCCATTACCGTCATAATCAAGGACAGTTGTAAATCAGATCACCCATGTGACTGACCCAATTTTATGACCTTTCTTTGCAGCGGTCATTAAACAAACATGGCACTCATTAAGTGAGCTAATGGTTTGCTAGAGGCGGGAAGCTAATGCAAGTTTTCAGCAAAACCATCTGTAAACCACTTCGAGTTGCTGAGAGCAAGTAGGCGGCTGTATAAATACACTAAAATAAAATAAAAAATTAATCAAATAAATAGATCAAACGCAATGTGGGAAACTCACTGCAAAAGATTTTAAATAGGGCCCGGTTGCCAAGAGCATGACGTACAGTCATGTGACCTCAGGGAGAGGGGCGGCCATATTAGAAATTTGAATCTGGATTGTAAGTACCCCCCCCCCCCAGGGAGATCTGTCATAACTCTGAACGGTTACTAAGCAACTAGTTAGAAGCTGAGGACTAATTGTCTTGCAAAGCTAAGTTAAGAGAATCTTGCAAATCTGAAGGCACAAATCCACTGCCTCCATTTTTAAGCAGCTGAACAATTAGGGCAGATGCTTCCTAGCATGTTTCCCCCAAAATACGACCTACCCCGACAGTAAGTCCTAGCTTGGTTTTTACACGTGTGGCCAATATAAGCCTGTTCTGACCCCCCCCCCCTCCGTACGGTGAGCTGCCGACCCAAGGTTACTATTAGCCACTTTATTCACAGCAATTATTCACAGACAAGACTTTGGCAGCAACCCAGATTTCCACAGATAAGAAATACACACAAGAGCTTCTCCAGCTTTAGTATAACGGTTGTGTCCTGCAAAAGGTTTCCTCCCAAAGTCTCTTCTTATATACTCTTTTGGGAGGAGCTTAATCACAACCACCTGGGCCCGATTATCTTCTATGTCTCCCTAATTGCTGCTGGTGCTTATCGGCCCATCTCTGCCTGGCGTCTGGGACCAACTCCCTTAGCTCCTCCCCACTGCTCCAGGGCCTGACGTCTTCACCACTGCTCCAGGGCCTGACGCCAGGGACAAACTCCCTTTGGCTTTCACCGCTGCTCCATGCCTCAGGCGCCTCCTGGTGGCCAACCAGCCTCTCTGGTCCCTGCTCGGAGTCTGAACCCTGCCAAGGGTCCTCCACATCGTCCAGAACCGACTCATAGGGTCCCTCGCTATCGGAGTCTGTTGGCAGCTCCAACGGCTCCTGCTGGGCCACAACAAAACCCTACCCTCAAAATAAGCCCTAATTAAGAGCCCGCCCACTCCAGGGTGCTTGGGTAAAAATTAAGCTAGGGTGAGTGGTGGATTGCCCATTGTTTTACTACCCCGTTCGGGCCCGCTCCCATGCGTGCGATGCTTCTGCGCACGCGCAAAAGTAGACCTGGTGCCTTTTTTGGTGGCAAAAAAAAAATAAGGGTCTTATTTTCAGGGAAACACAGGGTAAGTTTCTCCCTCTGACTGTTAACCCACCGAGGGCTCCTCTCTCTCTTATCTTTCCCGCAATCCCCAGTCTTTCTCTTTTTTTTAATTAAAAGTTTTAATAAGTTTTACAACTATATACCTTTCCCCTTCCCTCCCTTCCCCCCCCCCCCAGTTCCGCCTCCCGTCCCACCCTTCCCCCCCCCAACCTCCCAGAGCAAATACAGGGTATAAAAAATTAGCAATCATAATCTAAAATAAACTAACAAACTTTAGTATCATCCCTTCGCTTGTACTTTATTTCCCCTTTTGTAAGGCTAACTTTAGATAAGTTGTAACATTCCTTGTTCATTCATTCATAAGCTAATTGAAATTTCTTAGTCCCATATTTATGTTGAATGTATTCAGTCCATCTTCTCCATTCCATCTTGCATTTCTCATCTGAGTGGTCCTTGAGGTATGCTGATATTTTAGCCATCTCTGCTAAGTTTGTTACTTTTAACGTCCATTCTTGAACAGTAGGCAATTCTTCCTTCTTCCAGTACTGCGCCACTATCCCCGGCCTTTCTCAAAACCAGGAAGCATCCGAGGTGAAGTTGTCTCCCTTTCTAATGTCTTCCTTTTTTCTTCTCCAACCAGATCGTGCCAGAGGAGTCCTCCTCCTTCCTCCCTCCACAGAACGAACCCCGGAAGCCCCTGAAGCCGGCTCTGAAACGGGTCCCCAGCTCTTTATCAGACAACCCTTCAGGTAACCGAAAAAGCTCTTTTGCTCTAGGCCCCATTGAGTTCTCCATGTAAACTCCCTCTCCTTACTACAGCACTGATGTTGTTACCTAGTTAGGTAATGAAACGCCTGCGAGAAAACGGCCAAGCTCAGAGAGCACCAAGGAAAACTCTTGGGTCTACAAATATTCCCCTTTATTGTTGCAATGAAAACTATACAGGTTTTTTTTTTTTTCTTAGAAAGGGACTTTCTGCTTCCCAAACTGCCTCGTTGCGTTGGTCTCTAACGGCGGGCTTCAAGTTGCTAGTCCTCTGCACAATACAGGTTTTCAACGCACAACAGTTCATTTAGTGACTCTTCAAAGTTACAACGGCACTGAAGAAAGTGACTCATGTCCGTTTTTCACGCTTACAACGATTGCAACTTAGTCATGTGATCAAAATTCAGACGCTTGGCAACTGACTCATAATTATGACGGTTGCAGTGTCCCCAGGGTCATGTGGTGATCCCCTTTTGCGACCTTCTGACAAACAAAGTCCATGGGAAAGCCAGATTCACTTAAGAAACTTGTTAATTAACTTAAAAACTTCAGTGATTCACTTAACAACTCTGGCAAAAAAAGCTATAAAATGGGACAAAACTCACTTAGGAGAAGTTTCACTTAATGACAGAAATGTTGGACTCTCAGTTGTGGTCATAATTTGAGGACTACCTGTATGGCACTTGAGTCCTCCCCCAGGTACTCTCTGAATAATTACGAGCTCTCTCTCTTTCTCGTTCTCTCTCTCTCTCTCTTTCTCTCTTTCTTTCTCTCTCTCCCCCTCTCTTTCACTCTCTCTCTCTTTCCCTCTCTTTCTCTATCTCCATCTTTCTCTTTCTCTTTCTCTCTCCCTCTCTCTCTCTCTTATTCTCTCTTTTTTCTCTTTCTCTCTCTCTCCCTCTCTTTCTCTCTCTCTGTCTCTTTCCCTCGCTCTTTCTCTATCCATCTCTCTCTTTCTCCCTCCCCCCTCTCTCTTTCTCTCTCTTTTTTCTCTTCCTCTCCCTCTTTCTTTCTTGTTCTCTCTTTCTCCCTCTTTCTCTTTCTCTCTTTCTGTTTCTCTCTCTTTCTCTCTCTTTTTCTCTCTCTTTCTCTCCCTCCCCCTGTCTCTTTCTCTCTCTTCCCCCTCCTCTCTATCTCTTTCCCTCTCTCTTTCTCTATCTCCATCTCTCTCTTTCTCCCTCCCTCCCTCTCTCTCTCTTTCTCTCTCTCTCTTTTCTCTTTCTCTCTCTCCCCCTCTCTTTCTCTCTCTTTCTTTCTCTATCTCCATTTCTCTCTTTATCTTTCTCTCTTTCCCTCTCTCTCTCTCTTTCTATCTCCATCTCTCTCTTTCCTCCCTCTCTCTCTCTCTCTTTCTCTCTCTCTCTTTTCTCTTTCTCTCTATCCCCCTCTCTTTCTCTCTCTCTTTCTCTATCTCCATTTCTCTCTTTCCCTCTCTCTCTCTTTTCTCTCTTTCTCTCCCTTTTTCTCTCTCCCTCTTTCTCTCTTTCTCTTTCTCCACAGCTGGGACAGCCGGGACAACCGAGACGGCAGGGATGACCCTGAGGAACCTTTTTTGCGCCAACGCCTCAGCAGCCGAGTCGGCGGAGGTGAGCTCCCCGTTTTTATCACCCCCATCCCTCGCTCCATCTTTGAGCCAAGAAATCTTTACTTCCCAGGCCGCTGCTTATCCCCTAACATGGCAGACTTGTCCCGGCTCTCCTCCTGAAATTATGTTCTCTCTCCCTCCCATTTGTTTTCTTCCCCTGGTAAAAATTAAAAGGAGGAGAATCCGGGGGCATCCGAAAAGCACAAGTCGAAACGTGTCCGTATTTCTGTGGTGGTAAGTGTGGGCCAGCCGCCCCGTATCCGTCCCTCTCCTTCCAAAAATCACAGGAACTAAAACCTAGATTGGCCCTTAGAGTGGCCCGAGAGGGTTAAAACTGTGCTGAAGGTTATAGGGTTTATTCTATTCTGACACCCACCCCTCGTTCCACACCAAAGCACACTCCGAGCCAGAGATAAATTGCAGCATTTAATTAACAGACAAACAGGTCCTTGGCAGCAACCCAGCACAGACAAGCTTGGGCAGCAATAAACACAGATAAGGCTTGGCAGCAATCCAGCCTGCCAAGCTCATACAAAGTTCCCCGACATTCAATTCTGTGTTGACTTCTGCAAAGAGGGGCGTGTGCACAAATAGCTTTTTATAGTCTGGAGAGGAGCCAGTTGAACACCAGCTGAGTGCAATCACCTCCTGTAATTGCGTAATTGTTCATGACGCCTAGTAGCTCTTTGATGGCGTGCATCCAGGAACAACTCACTGCTGGCCTCCGGCTCGCTCTCCCTTGTCTCCTCCCCACTGGTCCAAGGCTCAGGCGCCTCCTGGTGGCCAACCAGCCTCTCTGCGCCCTGCTCGGAGTCAGAACCCAGGGTCCAGGGTCCTCCACATCCTCCAGAGCCAACTCATAAGGCCCCTCGCTGTCGGAGTCTGGTGGCAGCTCCAACGTCTCCTGCTGGGCCACAACAGAACCTAACTCCCCAATTCAAGACAATTTGGCTTCTGGGATTCAAACATTCCCTAACTAGGTGACTTTGGGGGAAAATCTGCCTGTTTATCCATACAAACTCCTTTAGTAAAGTTTAGTATTAACCTTGTATTCTTTCCGACCTTCGATCTAAACCAATGTTTCTCAACCGTGGCAATTTTCAATGGGTGGACTTCAGCTCCCAGAATTCCCCCGACAGTTTGGTTGAGGTGCCTCGTTTTTCTTGCGCGAAGCACATGAAAGAGATTTCTGGGCTCACGCAATATATTTTCCAAAAGAGAAATCAATTCAACAAGGGCAGATCTCTGCAGCTCGCTCTTAATTATGATGTAGACCAGGGGTCTCCAACCTTGGCACCTTTAAGCCTGGAGGACTTCAACTCCCAGAATTCCCCAGCCAGCTTTGCCTGGAGGACTTCAACTCTCAGAAATCCACAGCCAGCTTTGCCTGGAGGACTTCAACTCCCAGAAATCCACAGCCAGCTTTTCCTGGAGGACTTCAACTCCCAGAAATCCCCAGCCAGTTTTGCCTGGAGGACTTAACTCCCAGAATTCCCCAGCCAGCTTTGCCTGGAGGACTTCAATTCCCAGAAATCCCCAGCCAGTTTTGTCTGGAGGACTTCAACTCCCAGAATTCCCCAGCCAGCTTTGCCTGGAGGACTTCAACTCCCAGAAATCCACAGGCCGGCTTTTCCTGGAGGACTTCAATTCCCAGAAATCCCCAGCCAGCTTTTCCTGGAGGACTTCAACTCCCAGAATTCCCCAGCCAGCTTTGTCTGGAGGACTTCAACTCCCAGAATTCCCCAGCCAGTTTTGCCTGGAGGACTTCAACTCCCAGAATTCCCAAGTCAGCTTTGCTGGCTGGGGAATTCTGGGAGTTGAAGTCCACCAGGCTTAAGGTTGCCAAGGTTGGAGACCCCTGATGTAGACAGTGACACAGTCTAGTTGCTGAAAATACTAATGCAATGTTAGGCTGTATTGACGGAAGTATGGACTTCAACACCCAGAATTCCCTAACCATAATATCCTTTAAGTTAGGTGGACTTCAACTCCCAGAATTCCATGCTGGCTGGGAAATTCTGGGAGTTGAAGTCCATCAGGTTTAAAGTTGCCGCAGTTGAGAGACCCTGTTCTGTATTACAGATCTTTGTTCACATAATATCGTGCGAATATGTTTAGAATAAAAGCTGTGCTTTTGGTTCTTTGCACATCCTGGCCAACCCATAGCTGTGCTGACTTGTACTGTCTTTTATCATTAGAAGAAATCCTGCATGTAGCACAGTTGTGTTAATTTAGATAAGCCCTTCCTAAAGTTTCCGAGGTTGAAAGTCACTGATATAGATAATAACTTGCCAATTAGCGTGAGCCCATATCTTATCTTCAGATTAAGAAGCACACACAATGCACACTTAATTATGGCATATAAATAGAACTCAAGAGTATGTAAAGCGGATGACGTTAGAAAAATCCCACCTGATTGGAGCTTTCAAAAAGCTACCCAAACCTTAGTTGACATTCTTTGATCTGATTTTCTGGGACAATTTGTACAGGAAACCCACAGGCAGAATTGTTTAGAGAAAATTTTTTAAAGTTCCCCTAATATACTGCCTTTTAGCTCGGGTAACTTCAAAATATCTGCATTTAAACCTGGGGTGGGCTTCAAAAAATTTAGCCAGGGGTTCTCTGCCCAGTTGTTGGGTGGACGTGGCCTAGTCCTGCACCACAGTGGGGGGTGTTTTTGCCCTCCCAGGGCTCCAGAAGCTTTCTCCAAGCTTCCGGGAGGGGGGAAATTGCTTTCCCCAGGCTCCGGAGGGCCCTCGGGAGGCCCGAAATGGGCCCATTTCCGGCTTCCCCAAACTTCCGGTAGGCCCGTTTTTTGCCCTCCCCGAATCTCCGGGCAGTTGCCTGTATCCAAAACGGGCCATGTGGGGACTCCTGGGAGGGGAGGGCAAGGGTGGGCAGGGCCAGGCAGGAGTGGGATTTGGGGATTCTCCAAACTGCACAGAATCTTAACTAGAGGTTCTCCCGAACCCCTGAGGACCACCAGCAGCCCACCCCTGATTTAAACCCTCAGAATTTTGGCTGGGGAATTCTGGGAATGGAAACCCAACCATCTTAAAGTGACCATTATTGAGAAACACTGCTCTAATGTACGGGCGGTCCTTGACTTACGACCACAATTGAGCCTAACATTCTGGTCGCTAAGCTTGTTACACCAGCTTTGCCCCGTTTTATTTATCTTTCTTGCCACCGTTGCAAAGTCCGTCACTTACCGTCGTTAAATTAATAACGCCGTTGTTAAGTGGATCTGGCTTCCCCGTTGTCTTTGCTTGTCTGAAGGGCGCAAAAGCGGATCACAGAGTGACTCCCCCGGACCGTCGTAGCAACCGTCATAAATACGAACCCGGTTGCCAAGCGCCCGAATTTTAATCCCATGGCCACGGTCGTAAGTCGTACGCTTGCAGTGGTCGCAAGTGTGAAAAAACGGCCGTAAGGCACTTTTTTTCTGTGCCGTTCTAACTTTGTGGGGTCACTAAATGAATGGGCGTAAGTCGAGGACTACCTGTATGGCCACAGTCCAGTCCCTTCAGCACAGTTCTGCCTCTCGTTTTGATTATGTTTTTGTGTTAGCTGTCATTCAAACCAATCCTCTTTCTCCCTTTGACAAACCAGTTGATTTATTTAAAGCAGGGGTGTCCAAACTTGGGAACGTTAAGACTTGTGGACTTCAACTCCCAGAATTCCCCAGCCAGCATTCGCGAATGCTGGCTGGGGAATTCTGGGAGTTGAAGTCCACAGGTCTTAACGTTCCCAAGTTTGGACACTCCTGCTTTAAAGCCATGGCCTCTGGAACAGCCAATCCTAAACCTTTCTCGCCTTCATCCCTGCCTCAGTTTCCATCTTTCTATCCTGAAAATAAATCTGCATCATGAAAGTAATTTTTTGGGGGGGTGTTTCTGTGCCAGTCTCTACAAAGATTGGCGAAAGGAGGCTGAAATAGACACGCAATTTTACTGGGTGAATGTCGAATGCTCTTTGAGGGCCTTTATCCTCGTTTGACTGACGATGTCTCGTTTTCTTGCAAAGAAACGTAGCAAAGACATTTCTGGTTCTGGCGGAATGTGTTTCCCAAGGAGAAATCAATTCAAGAAGCGTAGGTCTTTTGCAGCTCACTCTTTACTATGAGGTACACAGTGACGCAGTCCTGCTACTCAAATTGCTAATGCAACGTTTGGCTGTATTGACGGAACCATCAAGTTATCACAGTTGTTCTCCGGGATCCTGCAAACGTCCTGCGTGTGATTTAGGACACCAATGCAAGCAAGGGGATTGTGAAAGTCTGTGTACCTGGGGGAAGATAAGAGTCAGGGGGTCCTTTGCGTTACATCCACATTATACGTAACCTGGCTCCTGATTTCATCCATAATGAGGGCTTGCACAGTGCCCTAAACCATAAGCTAACCAAACAGCTGGGGACTTGAACAACAGACTAGTGAAAGCCCCCACTTCCATGTAGGCCTCGCCTTACAAGCACAATTCAGATCAGAGTTTCAGTTGCTAAGCAAGGCAGTTCTTAAGGGAGTCCCACACCATGTTATGCCAGAGTTGTTAAGCGAATTGCTGCTGTTAAGTGAGTGGCATTCTTGCTTTTATAAACAGAGGAATAGAATCAACATCAGGGGAAGTATTAGCATTCTTTATAAATCCTTAAGGGACGCAGTGTCTCAGTGGCTAAGACGCTGAGATTGTTGATCAGAAAGGTCAGCAATTCGATGGTTCGAATCCCTAGTGCCACGTAATGGAGTGAGCTCCCATGACTTCTCCCAGCTTCTGCCAACCTAGCAGTTCGAAAGCAGGTAAAAACGCAAGTACAAAAAGAGGAACCACCTTTGGTGGGAAGGTAACAGCATTCCGTGCACCTTCGACATTTAGTCATGCCGGCCATGTGACCACAGAGGCATCTTTGGACAGTGCTGGCTCTTTGGCTTTGAAACGGAGATGAGCACCCCACCCACTAGAGCCGGGAACGACCAGGACATATGTGCGAGGGGAAACTTATAAGTCCTTAGTAAGGCCACTCTTGAAATACTTGCATCCAGTTTTGATCACCACGTTACAAAAAAAAGATGTTGAGACTTTGGAAAACCCGCAAAGAAGAGCAACTAAAATGATTAAAGGCCTGGAGACTAAAACATAGGAAGAACGGTTGCAGGATTTGGCTACGGCTAGTCTAGAGAAAAGAAGGACTAGGGGGGGACATGATAGCAGTCTTCCAGTATTTGAGGGGCTGCCACAAAAAGAAGAAAAAGGGGTCAACTTATTTTCCCAAGCACCAGAAGGCAAGACAAGAAACAATGGATGGAAAATAATGAAAGAGAAGCAACCTGAAATTAAGGAGAAACTTCCTAACAGTGAGCACAATTAATCAGTGGAACACCTTGCCTTCAGAAGTTATGGGTGCACTGGGGGAGAGCCGAGGTGTCGCAGTGGTTAGAGTGCAGTACTGCCGGCCACTTCAGCTGACTGTTATCTGCAGTTCAGCGGTTCTAATCTCACCGGCTCAAGGTTGACTCAGCCTTCCATCCTTCCGAGGTGGGTGAAATGAGGACCCAGATTGTTGTTGGGGGCGATATGCTGACTCTGTAAACCGCTTAGAGAGGGCTGAAAGCCCTATGAAGCGGTATATAAGTCTAACTGCTATTGCTATTTGAAGAAGAGAGTGGACAATCATTTGTCTGAAGTGGTATAGTTTCTCCTGCTCTACCAGGGGGTTAGACTAGAAGACCCCCAAGTTCCCTTCCAGCTCTATTCTGTCGGATTGAGTTAAGCAAATCCAGCTTCTCCGTCGACTTTGCTTGTTGCAAGCCAGCTGGGAAGGTTGTTTTGCAATGCAAAGTGTCCGACTGTAGTGATGGAAGGATTTTTGTCTGATAGGCCGGCTCTTGCCACACAACAGCACGTTTGACGTTCAACCCTGGCATGGTAAAAAAATTACCTTGTGGTGGCTTCACCACATCCAACGCAACGTGAATGGGGGGCCCCCTTTAAATTAAAGGCAGCAGGAGTCTTTGGCCCCCCAACTGAGCCCCAGGTTTCTAAGCGAGACCTTGGTGAAGTGAATGTTGCCCCATTTTACATCCTCTCTTGCCCCAGTTGTGAAGTGAAACGTTGCGCTTGTTAAGTTAGCCGCACAGTTGCTGAGTGGATCTGGCTTCCCCACTGATTTTGGGTCGTAAAGGAAGATCCCTTAGCCCCAGGAACCCACAACCGGCATAAAGATGAGCCAGTTGCCCAGGGTCTGAATTTTGATGCTTTTTTCAGTGCCGTTGTTGTATCTTCAAACGGTCCATATATAATGAAGTTGTAAGCAGGACTTCCTGTAGTTCTCTTGCTGCTCCTGATTCTCCTCATTTGACTGCAGTCTCTGCTCGTTTGTCACCAATCCAGTCAGCTGGGCCTCCCTTCCTTCCACTGCCAGTCAACCCCTGTGTCCCTTTCCCCACATATGTGGTTGTGACTGTGGTTGTGGTTGTATAAATATCCCTCCTCTCCTTGTTTCTCTTGCAGGAAGAATTTGATCCAGTTAGCGAGATGACGCCAAGTGAGGTAAGGTTTCTGGTAGTCTCCCATCTTGACTGAGATGCTCCAACTTTGAATGGAGAAGCATTCCTGCCACCTCCTTCTCCCCCCCTCCTCCTCCTCCTTTTCTTCTTCTTCTTTCTTTTCTTCTTCTTCCTCCTCCTCCTTCTTCCTCCTCCTTTTTCTTCTTCTTCCTCCTCCTCCCTCTTTTTCTTCTTCCTTTTCTTCTTCTTTTTCTTTCTTCTTTTTCTTCCTCCTTTTTCTTTTTCTTCTTCTTTTTCTTCTTCCTCCTCCCCCTCCTCCTTCTTTTTCTTCTTCCATTTCTTCTTCTTCCTCCTCCTCCTTTTTCTTCTTCCTCCTCCTCCTTTTTTCTTTTTCTTCTTCTCCTTCTCCTTCTCCTCCTTTTCTTCTTCTTCTTCATTCCGTTTCAGACAAATGGCTATCCAACATCTTCTTAAAGACTTCCAGTGTTGGGGCATTCACAACTTCTGGAGGCAACTTCTGTTCCACTGATTCATTGTTAATTGTAGAGCCGAGGTGGCGCAGTGGTTAAATGCAGCACTGCAGGCTACTTCAGCTGGCTGCAGTTCTGCAGTTCGGCTGTTCAAATCTCACCGGCTCAGGGTTGACTCAGCCTTCCATCCTTCCGAGGTGGGTGAAATGAGGACCCAGATTGTTGTTGGGGGCAATATGCTGACTCTGTAAACCGCTTAGAGAGGGCTGAAAGCCCTATGAAGCGGTATATAAATCTAATTGCTATTGCCATTGCTATTGTTCTAACTGTCATGAAATCTCTCCTCACTTCTAAGTTGCTTCTCTCCTTGATTAGTTTCCACCCATTGCTTCTTGTTCTACCCTTAGGTGCTTTGGAGAATAGTTTGACTCCCTCTTCTTTGTGGCAGCCCCTGAGATATTGGAACACTGCTATCATGTCTCCCCTAGTCCTTCTTTTCATCAAACTAGACATACCCAGTTCCTGCAACCGTTCTTTATATATTAGTCCCCAAATCATCTTGGTTGCTATTCTCTGCACTCTTTATATCTCTATAGTTTTAACTGTGTTCCGCTCCAGATTGTTCCGATTGTAGCACAGGGCCAGTTCAACTTCCTGTCTATAGGCAGATTCATGACAGTCTACCATGGGAGAATTCTTTATCAGTAGAACGTTGTTGCACGGTTGATATTTGGGGGGGGGGGGGGATATTGTAAATGTTATCCCGCAAATGCAATTAAAAAAAAAAAAAAAACAATGTGAGCTGGCCTGCTGCATTAATGCATCTCCTGGATTTGTAGGTGATGGAATGGGAGGAGCGACAACTCGATCAGTTGGTCAACTTCAACAACTGCAAGATCGACCCGGCACCATTCCAGCTGGTAGAACGGACGTCATTGCACAAGGTAGATTGTGGGGACCGAAGCAGAGCTGGCTGATTTATTACCGTATTTTTCGGAGTATAAGACGCACCTTTTCCCCCTCCTAAAAGAGGGTGAAAATTTGGGCGCGTCTTATACACTGAATGCAGCCTCACCCTTTGCCCCCTGCCTCCCAGCAATTTACCTCCTTGCAGCAAACGGAGAAAATGGGGCTTGCGGAGGCAGCAATGGGCCATGGCAATCCCTGCAGCCTGAAACAGCTGATCATCGGGAGCCCCCTGCCGAAACTGAAATTGAAAGCGAAACTTGCTATTTGCTGCAAGGAGGCAAATTGCTGGGAGGCAAAGGCAGATTTTTTCTTCTTCTAATCAGGCTAAACTGAAATAGGCTGTTTGCTGCAAGGAGGTAAATCAATAACTATAAAGGCCTATCAAATGTTCACATTATTAGACCTATTTTTTGAAGACTGCTTTACCATTGTTAATCTAGACAACTTAGCAAAATGAAGAAGCTTTTTAAAATAAATGCTTGATCTGAAGAGGTCCAGTGATATTATATCTTCTTTCAAATAGCAGAGAATAACGTATACTTCCAGAAAGCCACATCAATTTTAACAGCATCTGTACAAGCATAGTATGAAATGGAACACCAGAAACAGTGTATATCTTCTGTACTGTTTGCTGTTTGGTGCAAGGAGGCAAATTGCTGGGAGGCAGAGGCAGATTTTTTTCCCCTCTTTTTTTCCTCCCCAAAAGCTAGGTGCGTCTTATACTTCAGAGCGTCTTATACTCTGAAAAAATACAATAGGTAGTCCTCAACTTAGGGAGGCAGAGAGATGCAGAGACAGAGACTGAGTTGCATTGTGGGCATCAGTTTGCCATGGACATAGACCCGCTTCACATTGACTTGAAGATATGGTTGGAGCTTGTGGGTGCCATTTTTCTGTATGTTGTGAGGCCCAGCTGAGATGCTTCCATCTCTTCCAGACGCACACCATCTTCTCCCTCTTGGGAGTGGACCACGCTTACGTCACCAGCATCGGACGCCTGATTGGCGTGGTGACCCTCAAGGAGGTGAGTAGCACTTAGGTGACCCCAAGAATCTTGACACTTCAGAGGTTCGCGTTGATTTTGCCCAATGTCGTTCCATATCCTATTCGCGGCAAAGAAATCTTTCTTAAGGTCATCCTATATCCATGTTGTTCAATTTTGACAAGTCTAATATATGTGGACTTCAATTCCCAGAATTCCCCATTTCCCGCATGGGGAATGACCTATGACCTCAGTGGATCCCAAAATTTCTGTTGCTGAGTGACAGTTATTAAGTGAGTTTTGCCCTGTTTTGTGACCTTTCTTGCCACGGTTATTAAGTGAATCACTGCAGTTGTTAACTTAGCAACAAGGTTGTAAAGCACATCTGGTTTCCTCGTTGACTTAAGGTTGCAAAAGGGGATCGCCTAACCCCAGGACACTGCAACCGTCATAAATATGAGTCAGGGTCCAAACTTTGACCGTGTGACCCTGAGGGATACGGCAGCGGTCCTAAGTGTGGAAAACAATCCTAAGTCCATTTTTTAGCGCCGTTCTAACTTCAAACAGTCGCTAAATGAACTGTTGTAAGTTGAGGGCTACCTGTATGGATTGGGGGATGCTGCCGCCTCCTTAATGTCAACTCATAAAGTTGCCATGGTGAGGAAAGGGGGGGAGCGGATTCCACACATACCATCAGCTAGAGTCAGATCTCAGATTACTACAGCAGGCTTGTGAGGAGTGCACCTCATTGATGAATGTGATTTATGACACAGACTGAGGGGAGGGAGGAAACAGGAAGAAAGTTCAGCCATAATGAAAATGAGATCAGATCTGACTGCAAAGCGGTATTGCCGAAATGGTGCTCTTAATAAATGACTGGATTTCTTTTGAAACTTGGCTTGAGGCTCATGAATTAATTAGGGCATCTTTTGGAAATCTGACAACTTCATTCCTTCTTCTTTCTCTCTTCAGCTGCGCAAAGCCATTGAAGGTTCAGTCACTGCCAAAGGGGCGAAGGTGCGCCCCCCGCTGGCGAGCTTCCGGGATAGCACAACTAGCAGCAGCGATATGGAGGCCACCGAAATCCACCAGCTGTGGGATCGGCGGCAACGACACTCCATCCCTCGCGAGTTCAGCCCTTCCGAGAGCGACGACAAGTACCAGTGACGTTGGGCGCGGAGAACCTACCAACCGAGAGACGGTTCATCATTGGTCATGCCTTGGCTGTTGCTCTTGCAGCTGGTCCTCTTCTAAGGATGCCCTCACATTCCAGCTTTGGAGACTTCAAGAGGACGTTCCATTCCTGGAATAACTGGAGAATTGTCATCCTGAACCTTGAAGCTGGGCTCCTGGTGCCCCATTAGCTCCATCCTTGGTCTCAGGGTCCATTGAAGACTTTCTCTTCCCATTCTCCCGTCGTCCCACTCTCCTGCAGCTCTGCTCCACTTTGGAATGAGAGCTGGTCAGATGAGGAGAAGGGAGGCTGATGGAGACAGGGGAGGATACGCGCATGGGTCTTTTTCAGATCCCTTCTGCTCATCTCAGCTCCTCCGTACATGTTCTTTGCACCTCAAGAATCATGCATCTCACTCGGGCCACCTCCAGGCGTAGTTGAAGACTTCCTTTGACTGTTATCAGCAGCTTTGCAGGTGGCCAGTCTGCCGGAAGGAGCTGGTTAAGTATCTGTCTTCTTTGCAGTCTTGTCACTGGCCCCCTTTTTCAGGTTTGAAAGGAAAAGGAACTTTTTTTCAGCATGGGTGGATGCCCTCGTGGCTTCCCCAGCAGCACGAAGCCTGGTCCCTGTCCCGATAAGCCCTTTTTATTTAATTGACAGTGAATTCCTCTCCAGCGAAGTCTTTCCTCTCCCGCAGTCTTTCAAGGTAGCTCACAATTACCCACCTTGGAGAGTGGCCAAGCCGATATCTTTCGGACGCCACAATACTTGGCAAGAATGCAGGAATGAACTCATTGTCTCCTGCAAACTCCACTCCCCTTTCGCTCCTCTTTTATTTCCTCTGGGAGGGGCCATTCACCGTCCACCTGTGGCCTTACACCCAAGTCAGCCCTTGTCCCTTAGCTGTTCCCTTCATCTGGCAACTCTGTGCATGCGCACACTGGGAACAGGCTCCAGCTGTTCTTCCGCCCCACAGATCTCCGACTCCAAAGGCAGCTGATAACTGTCGGACGGCCCTGGCCCCCTCTCTGCCTCTGGCACAGAGCCCTCGTCAGAGCCTTCCCCAGACTCCAGGACTGGCCCATCTTCCTCCCCAACCTCCTCACTGTCCAAATCTGCTGCCAATTCTGCTGGCGACTGGCAGACCACAACAGTGGAATCTGTGGGCCGCTGTGCTGAAAACCTCTGGGCTTCCCTCCCCATGTTCTGAATCTTCCCCTCAAATCTTCAGCACTGTGTACGGCGAGACCCCCCCCTTGTAGGAGAAATCCGAAATAATGGATGAGGTTTGGTGGGTTGTGGGTAAGGCTTGTAAGGCCCGAATAAAACCGACACTGGATTTCTTGAACTACTGAACCAGGCAGACCCCCTTCCCCCACCCTCCAAGATTCTGGAATTCTTCCCTTCCTCTCTCTGTGAGACCCACTCATGCCCGAATCCACAGGCAGAGGGGAGGGAAAGGACAACTGTATGTACATACCGAAGATTTTTATACATATATATATCTATATTAATTTAATTCCAGAAAAGAATACAAATAGAGATATTATCAACCACGGAGTCTCTGTTGTGTATCTAAGCCATAGATGGTTGCGGGAACCAAACCTGGTTTGTTCATTGTCGTGGCCCAGATCACAACTAGGGTGAAGAGAAGGACCGGTGTCAGTATGAGCCACTTTAACCTAATGGTTAAGGCACCAGGCTGGAGCTCATGAAACTCGGAGTTCTAATCCCACTTTAGACATGAAAGTCAGCTTGGTGACTAGGAGATTGTGAGTTCTAGTCCTGCTTTAGGCATGAAAGCAGTTGGATGACCTTGGTCGAATCATCAGAAGACTGTGAGTTCTAGTCCTACCTTAGGCATGAAAGCCAGCTGGATGACTTGAGTCAATTGCCAGTAGACTGTGAGTTCTAGTCTCATTTTAGGCATGAAAGCCAGCTGAATGACTTGAGTCAATCGCCAAGAGACTGTGAGTTCTAGTCCCATTTTAGGCACGAAATCTGGCTGGATGACTTGAGTCAATCACCAGGAGACTGTGAGTTCTAGTCCCACCTTAGGCATGAAAGGTCCCACTCGAAAGATTGAGACATAGTTCAATCCTAGGTAGCAGCAGATGTTTCTCTCCTAGTGCACACAGAAAAAAAAAAATGCCACATTTTCTGGACTATAAGACGCACCGGTGTATAAGACGCACCAAGATTTCAAAGAGGTAAGTAAGAAGAAGAAGTTTTTGACTTCTCCGGCCTCCAGGAGCACTCTGCAGACTTCAGCACGGCTGGGGGGAGGCAAAAATGCCCCCCATTTTTTTACCAAAAGGGGGACATTTTTCCCTTCCCTCAGCCCTGCTGAAGCCTGCAGAGTGCTTTTGGGGGGAGGGGGAAGGTAAAAACACCCCCATTTTGGTGAAAAATGGCCCGGTTTTTGCCCATTCGTCACAAAAATGGGATGCAGAGCGGGGCTTCAGGAGGCCAAAAATGGCTGTATTCGGTGTATAAGATGCACCAATATTTCCACGCTCTTTGAGGGGGAGGGGGAGGTGCGTCTTATACTCGGAAAAATACGGTAACTGTTGTGTAGCGTCGGGAAGGGCATCCGGCCAAGTAAACTCTCAACCTCATCCAATCACCCCGATTCTAACCCAAATTAAGGAATTACAGAGTCGTAAAAAGGGAGGTTCCGTGGTTAGGTGGCTTTTATGTCGTACAAACCCAGCTAGGCTCCAATTCGGTCTACTGTGGAAACCCAGGAAGTGGGTTAAACTGATAACCCAGGTGAAAGATATTATGTAAATGCGCTCAATGTCTCTTTTTCTTTTGTGGGGATGGGGCGGCGGGGGGGGATAGAAACTCAGGATACTTTTCAATAAATTATTTCTTCTCATCTCTGATTTCCTCCATAAATTGATCTATCCAGCCGGATCTTTCAGATAACCCCCCCCCCCCAAAAAAAATAGCACAGCTGGTACAAGCTATTTAATAGCTAGGTGAAAGATGTCCAGAAATTCCAGATTGCGGGGTGGGTGGGGGGTGGGTGGAATATTGATGGAGAATATATTTGCAAATTCCCTCCATGCAGTTGCTAAAAAAAAAAAAACCTGAAAATGTGTGTATTCTCGTAATCTCCCAGAATCACTGAGTTAAGACAATCTGTTCCCATTGTTCCAGGATTCCTAAACAGATATACTTGCAGTTCTGAACGGAATCCACTTGTGTTCTGACCCAGGCTTCCCAAGAGCCTGAAGCAAACTCCTTGTCCTGACAAAAACCCCTATTTACTAATTTGCTGTGAATTCTGCTCATTGACATCCAGCTAAGTCTTTCAAGAGAGGATTTAAGGTCACAGACCTTATCTGGCTTGGAGAGCTGCCAGGCCGATCTCTGCAGAACTTGGCAAGGAGCCTCGGAGAGTCACGAGCCAATTAAATGAACTAATGGTCTCCTGCAAACTCCACTCCCCTTTCGCTCCTCTTTTATTTCCTCTGGGAGGGGCCATTCATAGTCCACCTGTGGCCTTACTCGCAAATCGATCCCTGTTCTTTAGCTGTTCCCTTCGTCTGGCAACTCTGCGCATGTGCACACTGGGAACAGGCTCCAGCTGTTCGTCTGCCTCGTTGATATCTGACTCCGAAGACAGCTGATAACTGTCAGACGTCTCTGGCCCCCTCTCTGCCTCCGACACAGAGCCCTCATCAAAGTCTTCCCCAGACTCCAGGACTGGCCCAGGTTCCTCCCCAACCTCCTCACTGTCTGGGCCACAACAACTGGAGATACCATATTTTTCGGAGTATAAGTCACACCTTTTTCCCTCAAAAAAAAGGCTGAAAATCTGGGTGCATCTTATAAACTGAATACAGCATTTTTTGCCTCCTGAAACCCCGCCCCTTCACTAAAATGGCTCAATTTTGCCCCCCCTCCAGCCCCCAGGAGCACTCTATAAACTTCCTAAAGGCTATCCATGCCCTTTTTTATGAAAAATGGGCCTGTTTTTGCAAAAAAATGGCTGTTTTTTGCTCATTTTTGGCCCCTTACCACCCCCCCCAGCAGCACTCTGCAAGTTCCTTAAAGGCTATTTATGACTTTTTTGGGGGGAAAACAGGCCCGTTTTTGCAAAAAAACAGGCCATTTTTGGGAGGTTTGCAGAGTGAAAAAACTTTTTTAAATTTTCCTCTTCAAAACCTTGCTGCATCTTAGACTCCAGTGCATCTTATACTCTGAAAAATATGGTAGGTGGCTAATGAATATTTATTAACAATAAGAATGGGTGCAATCCCCAAACATCTGGAGCAGCACTTGAACACCATCGGTATTGACAAAAATCACCATCGGTCAATTGCAAAAGACAGCTTTACACGGAACAACTTACATCCTGAGACAATCCCTTTTAACACCATCAAACAATACCATATATGCCTATCCCTGGTCCTAGGCCTTGATAGGTGGATTAAAAAAGACAAATCCAGTCTGAATCTTGGCTGATTGTGCATCAACCATAATAACCAGAATCATTTGTTCACTGAGACTGGCAAAGGACGGCTGTGCTTCATTGGGATCTTTCTGGAAGCTGGCTAATCCCAGCTAGGTTTAAAAAAAAAAAAAAAAAAAAAACAATGTGGTTTTTGCTCTCAATTTTCCCCCCAAACCTAAAATACTGACAATGCCAAGTTTCTTTTAAACGTTAGGTGAGATTAAAATGCAGGGAAAGGAAAGATTAACAAATAACTCTTTTTTGGGAAGGGAAGGGAATGGAGTGGAGTGGAATGGAATGGAGTAGGGTAGGGTAAAATTAGAGTAGAGTAGAATTAGAATAGAATAGAAATAAGAATAGAATAGAAATTAGAATAGAATAGAATACGGTAGAGTAGGGTAAAATTAGAGTAGAGTAGAATTAGAATGGAATAGAAATAAGAATAGAATAGAAATAAGAATAGAATAGAATACGTTAGGATAGGGTAAAATTAGAGTAGAGTAGAATTAGAATAGAATAGAAATAAGGATAGAATAGAATAGAAATAAGAATAGAATAGAATAAAGTAGGATAGGGTAAAATTAGAGTAGAGTAGAATTAGAATAGAATAGAAATAATAGAATAGAAATAAGAATAGAATAGAAATAAGAATAGAATAGAATAGAATACGGTAGGGTAGGATAGGGTAAAATTAGAGTTGAGTAGAATTAGAATAGAATAGAAATAAGGATAGAATAGAAATAAGACTAGAATAGAATACAGTAGGGTTAAATTAGAGTAGAGTAGAATTAGAATAGAATAGAAATAAGAATAGAATAGAATAGGAATAGAATAGGGTAGGGTAGGGTAGAGTAAAATTAGAGCAGAGTAATGTAGAATTAGAGTAGAAAATTAGAAAAGAATGTGGTGGGGTAGTAGGGCAGCATTGGAGTAGAGTAGACTAAAAATAGAGTAGAGTTGAACAGAATAGAATACTGTAGGGTAGGGTAGGGTAAAAGTAGAGTAGAAAATAAGAGTAGAATAGGATAGGGGAGAATAGGGTAAGGTAAAATTAGAGTAGAGTAGAATTAGAATAAAGTAGAGTAGGTAGAATTAGAGTAGAATACGGTGCGGTAGGGTAACAGAGTAGAGTAGAATAAAAATAGACTAGAGTAGAACAGAATAGAATAGAATACGGTAGGGTAGAGTAGGCTAGGGTAAAATTAGAATAGAATAGATCTCTCTGTATTTTCTCTCTTTGCACTTGAGTCTTTGGGGTGATACAGCATGTCCATTTGCAGGAATTTAGTAACTCTCTGGCATTTTTGTTTTCCTATGTGGGCCCCAAAGCAAAACCCAGCAATCATCGGCAGTGGGTGTTGGAAGACAAAAACCAGGGATGGATGGTAAGAATAAAACCACTGCTTAGTCCCTTGCTCAGTTAGGAAGTCACAAGATTCAGTAGCACAATTCCCAGAAAAAAAACACATCTATCAGCGGGCAGCTTTGCTTTTAATCATTGAAATGAGTCTCTTTTAAAGTGTTGATTTAAAGCTTAATTACTGTAATTTAAATGCTAATCCAATCCCCCCCCTCCTCTTTTACATATATAAACTTTCTGGATTTCTGCCTTGAACCAAAACAAACATCCAAGCTTCCTTGGACCCTCACTTAACGACAGTGACTCATTTAACAACTAGGGCAAGGAAGATTGTAAAATGGGGCAAAATTCACACCCCTGTCTTTGCTTAGCAACAGAAATTTGGGGCTCAATTGTGGTTGTTAGTTAAGAACTACCTATATTCAAGGGGAGATTGGACCGCCATTTATCGGGGAGGGTGTAGGGTGTCCTGCTTGGGCAGGGGGGGGGAGATGGGGTTGGACTAGATGACCTACAAGGTCCCTTCTAGTCTGTTCATCTATGTCAGTGATGGCTAAACTTTTTGGTCCCAAGTGCCCAAAACACACATGCACGAAACCCCAAAATACAATGTGAGAGCCCCCCATGCATGCGCCCCCTGCGCATGCACCCCACTCTCCCCTCACTCATTTTTGGCTTCCAGGCCCAAAACGGGGAGGGAGGGTGCACACCTGCACACACACACCGTGCCTCATTTTGGCTTATGACAGTTTCAAGGATTGGAATTCGGGCACTTGGCATGTATTTAGGAGAGTGGGTCATGTGATCACCCCTTGTGACCTTCTGACAATCAGTGGGGAAGATCAGGGGTGAGAACCGGTAGCAGAAATTTTGAGTCGTTCGGAGAACCGCCAAATAGGCTGGCCACGCCCCTGCTGCCTCCCAGCTGATCTTCTGTTGCCCAGAACAGGGGAATGGAGCTGGAAAGCAGGTTAGTGGGGTGGGGAGGGAATGGAGATTTTGCAGTATCCTTCCCCTGCCACGCCCACCAAGCCACGCCACGCCCACCAAGCCACACCCACAGAACGGGTAGTAAAAAAAATTTGAATTTCACCACTGGGGAAGACTGATTCAGTAGTAGTAGTAGTAGTAGTAGTAGTAGTAGTAGTAGTAGTACTGTATTGTCAACGAAATTAAGTGCCACCTTCAGTGTACATTATAACTATAAAAATAAAACACAAAGACACACATCCTTTGCATTCTATACAATTGAATTGAAAACCCCTTATATTTCATTAATATTGCACTATACCGTAGAATTCCATCTAATTACAGCTCTGGGGTAGAAGTTGTTTTTGCCCTTGTTTTTATTGTCCTGTACCGGCTGCCAGATGGTAATAATTTTTAAAAAAAGGGTGCCCAGGATGAGATGGATTTTTAAGGATGTTTGGAACTTTCTTAAGGCAGCGGGAGCTATAAAGCTCTTCCAAAGAGGGGAGGGGGCAACCAGTGATCCTCTGGGCAATGACGTTGACCCTCTGGAGCGTTGTCCTATCTGCCACCGTGCAATTGGCAAACCATTCACACGTGCAGTAAGTTAAAATACTCTTTATGGTGCAGCGGTAGAAGGTCACCAGCAGTTTTTCATTCAGTTGTTGTTTCTGAGAAGTTCACTTAACAACCATGTGATTCATTGAACAACTGCAGTGATTCAGCTTTGATTTTAGAATTTCCTGAGGTTTGTTTCTACAGAAATGGCTAGCATATAAGGTAAAGGTAAAGGTTCCCCTTGCACATATGTGCAAGTCCTTTCCGACTCTAGGGGGTGGTGCTCATCTCTGTTTCAAAGCCGAAGAGCCAGCGCTGCCCGAAGACATCACCGTGGTCATGTGGCCGGCATGACTAAATGCCAAAGGTGCACGGAACGCTGTTACCTTCCCACCAAACGTGGTTCCTATTTTTCTACTTGCATTTTTTTACGTGCTTTCAAACTGCTAGGATGGCAGAAGCTGGACAAGTCACGAGAGCTCACTCCGTTACGCGGCGCAAGGGGATTCGAACCGCCAAACTGCCGACCTTTCTGATCGACACGCTCAGCATCTTAGCCACTGAGTTCCTTGGCTAGAATATACTCTCAAGTCAAAAGTTGAGACTTTACATTGCCACCTTATTCTACTGCACCAAAAAGAGTCAATGCTTTTCATTCTTTTTTTCTTTTTCCTACACTTTTCTCTCTTCCCCCATTCCTCCCTTTATCTTCCCATTATTCTCATATTCTTTGTATTTTTGCATTTTATATTTTGATAATGTGATAACCCCTATCTGAACAGAGGGAAAAAAATTGGTTAACAACTGCAGTGGTTTGTTTCTCAACTGTGACGAAAGAAAGAAAGAAAGAAAGAAAGAAAGAAAGAAAGAAAGAAAGAAAGAAAGAAAGAAAGAAAGAAAGAAAGAAAGAAGAAAGAAAGAAGAAAGAAAAAGAAAGAAAGAAAGAGAGAAAGAAAGAAAGAGAGAAAGAAAGAAGAAAGAAAGAAAGAAGAAAAAGAAAGAAAGAAGAAAGAAAGAAAGAAAGAAAGAAAAAAGAAGAAAGAAGAAAAAGAAAGAAAGAAGAAAGAAAAAGAAAGAAAGAAAGAAAGAAAGAAAAAGAAAGAAAGAAAGAAAGAAGAAAGAAAAAGAAAGAAAGAAAGAGAGAAAGAAAGAAAGAAAGAAAGAAGAAAAAGAAAGAAAGAAGAAAGAAAGAAAAAAGAAAGAAGAAAAAGAAAGAAAGAAAAAGAAAAAAGAAGAAAGAAGAAAGAGAAAGAAAGAAGAAAGAAAAAGAAAGAAAGAAAGAAAGAAAGAGAGAAAGAAAGAAAGAAAGAAAGAAAGAAGAAAGAAAGAAGAAAGAAAAAGAAAGAAGAAAGAAAGAAGAAAGAAAAAGAAAGAGAAAGAAAGAGAAAGAAAGAAAGAAAGAAGAAAGAAAGAAAGAAGAAAGAAAGAAGAAAGAAAGAAAGAAAGAAAGAAAGAAGAAAAAAAGAAAGAAGAAAGAAAGAAGGAAGAAAGAAGAAAAAGAAAGAAAGAAGAAAGAAAGAAAGAAGAAAAAGAAAGAAAGAAGAAAGAAAGAAAGAAGAAAGAAGAAAATGAAAGAAAGAAGAAAGAAAGAAAGAAAAAAGAAGAAAGAAGAAAAAGAAAGAAAGAAAAAGAAAAAAGAAGAAAGAAGAAAAGAGAAGAAAGAAGAAAGAAAAAGAAAGAAAAGAAAGAAAGAGAGAAGAAGAAAGAAAGAAAGAAAGAAGAAAGAAAAGAAAGAAAGAAGAAAGAAAAAGAAGAAAGAAAGAGAGAAAGAAAGAAGAAAAAGAAAGAAAGAATAAGAAAGAAGAAAAGAAAGAAAGAAGAAGGAAAAAAGAAAGAAAGAAAGAAAGAGAGAGAGAGAGAGAGAGAGAGAGAGAGAGAGAAAGAAGGTAGGTTGTAGAATCAGGAACAATTCAACCAATTCATCGCTTAGGGATGGAAGTCACAGTCCAAATCGCGGTCATACTACGGTAGGGTTTTCTTTCTGTCAAATGGACATTGAAAGAATGCGTGCTAATGCCATGTGTGTATGTATAATCTTTATTGTCATTGTACTTAAATACAACGAAATTTGTGGTATTTTGGCATGGCATGGCATGGAGAAAGGATGTCCACAAACTAAACTAAGAATCAATCACGTATAAGGGAGCTTCAGGGTGTAGACAGATTTTGGGTGAGAAGGCTACACTTAGAGCTTCACCTCCGTACGATACAGAGGTGATGGGGACAGCTGTCGCCTCCTAGCTGTGATGATCAACTTGCCAGCGTCATTCAGGGAGCAGCTGACGGACAGAGGATCCATATCTGTTGGCAGCTGGCACTTGTGGGTGAAGGTGTTGGACACAATGCCATCTTCAGCCATCTGAAAGGCAAGCAAATGTAATTGGGTGAGCCCTTTCTCCAAATATCTTCCTGAATTTTCCACCCAGTGATGCCATTCAGCTAGTTCTATCCAGTTCGGGCGAACGGGTATCAAGATCAAGTGAGGTACTAATACCACTCTAATACCAGCCCTAGTAAGACCATACCTAGAATACTGCATCCAGTTTTGGTCACCACATTATAAAAAGAGATGTTGAGACTCTAGAAAGAGCGCAGAGAAGAGCAGCAAAGATGATTAGAGGACTGGAGGCTAAAACATATGAAGAACAGTTGCAGGAACTGGGCATGGCTAGTCTAGTGAAGAGAAGGACCAGGGGAGACATGATAGCAGTCTTTCAATATTTGAGGGGCTGCCACAGAGAGGAGGGAGTCAAGCTATTTTCCAAAGCACCCAAAGGCCGGATAAGGAATAATGGATGGAAACTGACCAAGGAGAGATTCAACCTAGAAACAAGGAGGAACTTTCTGACAATTGGTTGAACAATCAACCCATGGAACAGAAGATGCCTTTGGAAGTTGTGGGAGTTTCATCATTGGAGGCTTTCAAGAAGAGATTGGGCCGCCATCTGTCAGAAATGGTGTAGAGCCTCCTGCTCGGAAGGAGGGTTGGACTAGATGACCTACAAGGTCCCTTCCATATCTGTTCATCTGTTAAAAAGATGCCCGAGCCTCAACTCCCAGAATTTCCCAGCCAACTGTGGATTTCTGGAAGTCAAAATCCACACCTCTTGAAGTTGTTACGGTTGAGAAACTGTGCCCTAAACAGGAACCCCATTTAGGTCTTGACAACTTCAATGAATAGACCAGGGGTCGGCAACCTTTCATTCAAAGAGCCACAAAGGTCCTAATCGGAAGTCCCCCCCCATTCAATTCTGGAGCTGACCGGAAGTTTGCTTCCCCCACCATAGAGTCTCCTCCTAGCACGGCATCCTTTTTTCTTTTACCAACCAGCAACAGGGAGCCGCAGCAGAGGGATGAAAGAGCCACATGTGGGTCCAGAGCCGCAGGTTGCTGACCCCCCTGGAATAGAACATCACTGAAAACAACAGCAGGTAAACAGAATTAAAACTAGAATAGACGGAGATCCATCTTCCCTTTTTTTATGGTTACCTCCTACTTTCTCTCCTTCTGGCCTTCAATCCAAGTCCTCCTTTTCCCTCTCTTGCTCCACCAATCCCTCCCCTCTGGTCTGTGGTGAAGTTTATGCAGCCATTTGAATTCAGATCAGACAAAGATGCGTTTGCATAATAGAAGCATCTTGACTTCTATTAACTTCGACTAGGGGTTTTTGTTCAGGCATGGAACAAACGTTAAAAAAACGAGTCTGTTCAGTAATCAGGTTAAGTGTGCGGTTGGGAAACATGTGGCGCATTGAGACCAAGAAGCGGATTTGTTTTTACATTAGCTTAGGCTAATCGGTAAGATTTCAGCCAAACGTAATATCTACGGCCAGTTACTTAGCAACGGTTCGAAGTTACAATGGAGACCAAAAAAATTACCTAGAGCCAAGTTGTGAAGTTAACAAAATAAGAAGGGACCTTGGAGATCTTCTAGTCCAACCCCCTGCTTAGGCAGGAAACCCTATACCATTTCAGACAGATGGCTGTCCAACATCTTCTTAAAGACTTCCAGTGTTGGAGCATTCACAACTTCCGGAGGCAAGTTGTTCCACTGATTCATTGTTCTAACTGTCAGGAAATTTCTCCTTAGTTCTAAGTTGCTTCTCTCCTTGATTAGTTTCCACCCATTGCTTCTTGTCCTGCCCTCAGGTGCCTTGGAGAATAGTTTGACTCCTTCTTCTTTGTGGCAACCCCTGAGATATTGGAAGACTGCTATCATGTCTCCCCTAGTCCTCCTTTTCACTAAACTAGACATACCCAACCGTGGTTCCCCTGATTAATTGTTCTAAGGGTCAGGAAATTTCTCCTCAGTTCTAAGTTGCTTCTCTCCTTGATTAGTTTCCACCCATTGCTTCTTGTTCTACCCTCAGGTGCCTCTTCTTTGTGGCAACCCCTGAGAGATTGGAAGACTGCTATCATGTCTCCCCTGGTCCTTCTTTTCATTCAACTAGACATATCCAGTTCCTGCAACCGTTCTTCATATGCTTTGACCTCCAGTCCCCTAATAATTTTATTGCTCTTCTCTGCGCTCTTTCTAGAGTCTCCACATCTTTTCTACACTGTGGTGACCAGAGGTGGTATTCAACCAGTTTGGACCAGTTTGCCCAAACCAGTAGACATTCCATTTATGCACTTTTCCAAGCCATGTGCATCAGGGGTGGGTTGCTCCCAGCATTACTGCCAGTTTGGTGAGGGCAAAAACTTTGCTCGCGCACAGGCGCCTTTAGCACAAAATCACCTCTGGATGTTAGGCCGCCTGTCCTCCCTTATCTCCTAAGTTCATGTTCATTGCGTCCATGACTCTTATCTAACCATCTTCTGCTGTCCCCTTCTCCTTCTGCCTCCCATCTTTCCCACCAGTGGTGGGATTCAGCTGGTTCGCACCTATTCGGGAGAACCGGTTGGTAACTTTCTAAGTAGTTCGGAGAACCAATTGTTGGAAGAAATCTCCTTTTGTTTTTTCCCACTTTCCAGGGCTAATCCTGTAAGGAAGGCAGGAAGGAGACATTCTGGTGTTGTTGCTAACCTAATCTTGATTGCCCTGTTTGCAGAAACTGCCTCTCTGGTTAACCCTTATTACATTGTAATAGCTAAGGCGAAGTGCCCATCGACCTGAGTGACGTTGAATTGGCCATGCCCAGCCAGTCACATGATCACCGACTCCCGCCTACCCAGCTGGTCATTAGGGCAGAGAACCGGTCGTTAAATTATTTGAATCCCACCACTGTTTCCCACCATCCGGATCTTCCCTCTCTTCTCATTAGGTGGCCAAAATATTTGCGCTTCAGTTTCAGGATCTGTCCTTCCCAAGGGTTGCCTTCCTTCAGGATGGACGGATTTGATCTCCTTGCAAATTCCACGGAGAGAGGTGCCAATCAACGTGGAAGACGGGCGGCTTTGGGGATTGCCATGACATAAGCGTGAGCTTAGCCTCACGGGTGATGGTGCTGCTCGCAGCTCATTTTAACAATCGAGGGAGCTGTTTAATGACCTAAGCGACTCATCCATTTCGACATTCCAATCACATCTGAATGCCTCCCTTGATTGGGTTTTAAACCAGTGGTGCAATTCAGCCGGTTCCGTCCAGTTTGGGCGAACCGGTAGCGCTGGAGGTGGGAGGCTCCGCCCACCTGCCCGGACGTCATCACATCCAGTTTTTGACGTTCTGCACATGTGCGGAAGATCCTGCGCATGCGCGGAAGGGGCACGAGTTCTCACACTTGCAAACCGGTAGCGAAAGTAAGTTGATTTCTCCCCTGTTTTAAAGGTGTTGTGGGAAGAAGACCTGGGGTATCGGCTTCTTTTCATTCCCTCTGTACATCTCAGCCCTGACAGGAGCTCTTTTCTTACCTTCTCAGCTTGGATGACAATGCAGTAGTTGTAGGAAGTCACCACAATATCTTGAGGTTCAAACTGGCTGAGATCCGTGATGACCTCGTATTTGTTCCCGCTGGCCACCACGTTGCTGCTGCCCAAGGCTGAGGAATGGACGGATGGAGGAGACCCTGGGAAGGGAGCAAAGAGAAGGAAGTGGTGTGTGTGAGAGAGAGAGAGAGAGGAGGGGGAGGGAGAAAGAGAAGATGGAGAGGGAGAGAGAGAGAAGGGGAAGATGGAGAATGAAAGAAAGAGGAGAGGGAGGGAGAGAGAAAGAAAGGAGAGGGAGAGGGAGAAAGAGAAGAGGGAAAGGGAGAGAGAAGAGGGAGAGAGAAAGAAAGAAAGAAAGAAGAGGCAGAGGGAGAGAGAGAAGAGGGAGAGGGAGAAAGAGAAGAGAGGGAGAGAAAGAGGGAAAGAAGAGGGAGAGGGAGAAAGAAAGAGAAGAGGGAGAGGGGGAGAGAGAAGAGGGAGATGGAGAAAGAGAGAAAGAGAAGAGCGAGAGAAAGAGAGAAAGAAGAGGGAGAGGGAGAAAGAAAGAGAAGAGGGAAAGGGGGAGAGAGAAGAGGGTGATGGAGAAAGAGAGAAAGAGAAGAGAGAGAAAAAGAGACAACCTAGCAGTTTGAAAGCATGTAAAATGCAAATGGAACAATAGGAACCACCTTTGGTGGGAAGCAAACAGGGTCCCGTGCGCCTTCGGTGTTTAATCATGCTGGCCACTTGACCATGGAGACATCTTTTGGGAGCGCTGGCTCTACGGCTGTGAAACTGAGATGAGCACTGCCCCCTAGAGGCGGGAATGATTGGCATATATGTGTGAGGCAGTGGTGAGTTTCAAATTTTTTTAGAACCTCTTCTGTAGGTGTGGCCTGCTTAGTGGGAGTGGCTTGCCGGCCATGTGACGGTGGGAGTGGCTTGCAGGCCATGTGACTGGGTGGGAGTGGCTTGTCAGCCATGTGACCGAGTGGGAGTGGCTTGGCAGTCATGTGACTGGGTGGGCGTGGCCAACTTGTAAAATGTGGTGAAACTCACTTAACAACGCTCTTGCTTAGCAACCAAAATGTTGGCTCAGAAACTCTGGCATTTGAAGCACGCAAGCCTTAAAGCTGTCAAGTTACAAGACCCTTGAACCCCTAACCCTTTAGGAAAAAAAAACAGGGGTGTTCAAACTTGACAGCTTTAAGACTTGTGGACTTCAACTCCCAGAATCCCTCCTCTCGCTCTTCATCTTGATGACGTGAGGACGGGCAGGGAGAGGGAGCTGGAACCGGTTCTAAACGGCACTGTAGGTTTGTGGAACCTCTTCTATAGAAGAGGTTAGAACTGGCAGGAACCCACCCCTGATCCCCAGCCATTAACTTTGGAAGATCCAATCCAAGGAAGCAGCTTCGGACCGGTTTGGCCAAATAGGTAGTAACTCTGCCAGACATGTGACTGTCCCAGTTCTATCCTGGACACCTTCATCTTTATTTTCTGTTCTGCACGTGCGCAGAACAATCTTCATTGAAAAAAATGTAATTTCCCCCATTTTTTAATGGCGTGCGCATGCCAGTCCCAGAGAGGTCCCAGAGGGTTTTTCACAAAAATGGAGGTGTTTTTGCCTTCCCCCAGCCTCCAGGAGCACTCTGCAGGCTTCAGCAGGACTGGGGAGAGAGGAACAGGCCTGGTGGCGCAGTGGTTAGATTGCAGTATTGCAGGCTGACTCTGCCCACTGCCAGAACTTCGATCCTGACTGGCTCAAGGTTGACTCAGCCTTCCATCCTTCCGAGGTGGGTAAAATGAGGACCCAGATTGTTGGGGGCAAGAGGCTGACTGTAAACTGCTTAGAGAGGGGTTGTAAGGCACTGTGAAGCAGCATAGAAGTCTAAGTGCCATTGCTATCGCTAAGCAGATCCGAAAATGAGAAAACAGATGTTTCTCTGGGTCTATGTTTGATCATCTAAGGTAGGGGTGAGCCATCAAGCTTGGTCTAGCCCCACCTTGCCTCTGAGATCCAAGGGGGAGATGGAACATGCCGTGCCCTTGAGCTCCCCCACCCCACCCCAAAAGGCTCTCACTCACCTGAATACCCATAGGGCTCCGGAGTTCTCCCTGCCCCAAAGATCCCATGGGGAGGGTCCAGGAGGGGCTCGAAGCAGCGATGTTTGCTCGGCGTGTAGGTGCTGATGTGCTCGGAGCGGAAGGTGGAGGAAGAGCTGACCGAAGACATGGCCCTTGGGGGTGCCCAGCGGCTGCTGGATGTGCGCAAGGCTCGGAGTGAAGAGGCAGGAGGAGAGGAGAGGGCACGTCCTTGGGCAGGGGGAGCCACGATGCCCATAATTGGATTTTTTTTTTTTGCAATGTCCTTTGCATCCCACACGCTGGAATGCAAGATAAGGAAGGCAGCCACTGGGAGCAACACAGCAGAGTGGCACCCTCCCTCTTTTGTTTATGAAAAGTTTTTTTTTATTTTATGTTCTCTATATACAATTATAGATATACATTCACATAATTATTATTCTTTTTTCCCCCTTTACAACCATGGTTCTTATACATTTATAGGGTTATACTATTCCATTTGGGTTGCTTTGTTTCCCATCCCTCGCCTGTTTTGACACTCCCTTTCTTTTCTCCCTCCCTCCCTTCTCTACTACTTTCCTTCCTCCTTTCCCTTCCTTCTTCCCTTACCTTTCCCCTCCTCTCTTCCTCTTCCCCTTCCTACCCTCTCTCCTTCTCCCTTTCTTTCTCTCCTTCTCCCTTCCATCTTCCTCTCCTCCCCTCTATCTTCCTTCCCTCCTCTTCCTCTCCTCTCTTCCTTTCTCTCCCTCCCTCCCTTCTCTACTTCCTTCCCTCCTCTTCCTCTCATCTCCTCTCTTCCCTTCTCTCCCTCCCTTCCTTCTCTACTTTCTTCTTTCCTCCTTTCCCTTCCTTCTTCCCTTACCTCTCCCCTCCTCCTCTCTTCCTCTTTCCCTTCCTACGCTCTCCTTCTCTCTTTCTCTCCTTCTCCCTTCCTTCTTCCTCTCCTCCCCTCTATCTTCCTTCCCTCCTCTTCCTCTCATCTCCTCTCTTCCTTTCTCTCCCTCCCTCCCTTCCTTCCTCCTTTCCCTTCCTTCTTCCCTTACCTCTCCCCTCCTCCTCTCTTCCTCTTCCCCTTCCTACTCTCTCTCCTTCTCTCTTTCTTTCTCTCCTTCTCCCTTCCATCTTCCTCTCCTCCTCTCTATCTTCCTTCCCTCCTCTTCCTCTCCTCTCTTCCTTTCTCTCCCTCCCTCCCTCCCTTCCTTCCTCCTTTCCCTTCCTTCTTCCCTTACCTCTCCCCTCCTCCTCTCTTCCTCTTCTCCTTTCTACCCTCTCTCCTTCTCTCTCTCTCTCCTTCTCCCTTCCATCTTCCTCCCCTCCCCTCTATCTTCCTTCCCTCCTCTTCCTCTCATCTCCTCTCTTCCCTTCTCTCCCTCCCTCCCTTCTCCACTTTCTTCTTTCCTCCTTTCCCTTCCTTCTTCCCTTACCTCTCCCCTCCTCCTCTCTTCCTCTTCCCCTTCCTACCCTCTCTCCTTCTCTCTTTCTCTCCTTCTCCCTTCCATCTTCCTCTCCTCCCCTCTATCTTCCTTCCCTCCTCTTCCTCTCATCTCCTCTCCTCTCTTCCCTTCCTCCCTCCCTTCTCTACTTTCTTCTTTCCTCCTCTCCTTTCCCTTCCTTCTAACCTTACCTCTCCTCTACTTTTCTCTACCTCTTCCACTTCCTACCCTCTCTCCTTCTCTCCCTCTCCCTTCCATCTTCTTCTCCGTTCCTTCCCTCTTTTTCCTCTCATTTCCTCTCCTCCTCTCTATTGTTGCAGGTGTCTCTTCCAGCTTTTAATTTATATTTTCTTCAGAGTGACACCCTTCCTAACCCAAGAGAGAAGCAATCTGGAATTAAGGAGAGACTTCCTAACATAGAATACAATAGCAGAGTTGGAAGGGACCTTGGAGGTCTTCTAGTCCAACCCCCTGCCTAGGCAGGAAACCCTATACCGTTCCAGACAAATGGCTATCCAACGTCTTCTTAAAGACTTCCAGTGTTGGGGCATTCACAATTTCTGGAGGCAAGCTGTTCCACTGATTAATTGTTCTCACTGTCAGGAAATTTCTCCTCAATTCTAAGTTGCTTCTCTCCTTGATTAGTTTCCACCCATTGAGAACAATTGGAGAAAAATTAACCAGTTTGCCGCCAGAGGTTGTGGGTGCTGCATCTCTGGACGTTTTTAAGAAGAGATTGGACAGTCGCTTGTTTGAAATGATAGAGGGCCGGGATGGCGAAACTATGGCAAGCGTGCAACAGGTGGCATGCAGAGACCTCTCTGCGGGCATGCCAGTTGTTGCCCCAGTCCAGCTCCACCACCCATGCACACGTGCCTCCTGCCAGCCACCTGGTTTTTGGGTCTCTGCTGTGCATGCATATGCGCGCATGGCGCATGCACTAGGGGGAGGGGTGCCCGCATTGCATTTTGCCATCCCATTTTGGGCTTGGAAAGCCTCCTGCACCAAACTGGAAGCAAAAAATGGGTGAGGGGGGGGCAAAGGGGGGTGAGGGGGGGCGAGGGATCATGTGCACATGCACAGGGCGGGGCGCATGGGGGGAGGTTGCACATGCATTGCGTTATGGGTGTGGCAGTGGGCATGCATGTGCCTTCATCACCCAACGACAAAAGGTTAGGAATCGGTGTATTTCAAGACATGGGGAAGATTTTATGATTGGTTAGAGAAAGAAATCTAGAAAAGACAGCAAGAGAGAGATATAGAACTCAGAGGAGACACTATTAAATGAAATGGGGAGGAAGAGGGGGACAATAGAAAAGAAAGTATTAATATATATGTTCAAGAATGAGATATAGAGAAAAAATAATAATAGTTAGGACATGATAGTGAAGAAAAGAGAATAGGAAAGCATAAGCATAAAATTACAACAAGGTTTGCGGGAATACCATCCTGAAAATACCCCAGCTGAGAGTTGAAAAGAGCTAACCACAACAACAGAAAAGAAAAGGAAGAGAGGAGGAGAGGAGAAGAGAGGGAAGGAGAGAGAAGGAAGAAAGAGGAAAGGAGAGGAAGGATGGAAGGGATAGAAAGAGAAGGAGAGAGGGTAGAGGGGGAAGAGGAAGAGGAGGAGGAGGAGGGGAGAGGCTAGGGAAGAAGGAAAAGGAAAAGAGAGGAGGAAGGAAGGAAGTAGAGAAGGGAGGGAGGATGAAAAGAAGGAAAAATAGGGTGGTGATAATACAAAATAGGTGTACGGGACGGTAAGCAAAGCAATCCAGAAGATATATTTTAACTTTTTATATGTAAAAACAAATATGTAAAAGTGATAAAGATAAATAAGAATAACAGCTATGTGAATGTATACTTGTAACTATATATAAGAGAATTTAAAAAAAAAACTTTAAACACAATTTCGGGAGGCCCAATGATATTTTATCCAGGCTTTGTAGGTGAAGTCCTGGTTGTGGATTTCAGACGTGGGAAGGCAATAGCTTTGCTGCCCTATCGGTAGTCCTCACCTTACAACTACAGTTGGGATCAGAATCTCTGTGGCACGACAAAACCACGCTCCACTAAAGCGCGCCCGATTAAACCGCGTCGCTGACATCATCAGCAGGGCGACAACAGCGACCGCGGAGAAAAAAGGGCGCTTTAAATAGCGCTTTGAAAGCAAGCCGATTTAAGTTAAGGTAAGGGTTAGGTTTAGGGTTAGGTTAAGGGTTAGGGTTAGGTTTAGGGTTAGGTTAAGGGTTAGGGTTAGCTTTAGGGTTAGGTTAAGGGTTAGGATTAGGTTTAGCGTTAGGTTAAGGGTTAGGTTTAGGGTTAGGTTTAGGTTTAGGGTTAGGGTTAGGTTTAGGTTAGGTTTAGGGGGGTTAGGTTTAGGTTTAGGGGTTAATTTTAGCTTTAGCCTTTACAGCGTGCTTTTTTCGTCGCACTGTGATGACGTCAGCTACGCGGTTTCGTCGAGTGCACTTTAGTCGAATGCGGTTTTGTGGTGGAACCAGAATCTCCACTGCTAAGCAAAGAGATTGTTATGCTTGATTTTATGCCTCTCCCCCCCCCCCTCTCTCTCTCTTTTGGCCACACTTGTTAAGCGAATGACTGCCGTCGTTAAGTGAATCGCATGGCCATTAAGCGAATCCGGCTTCTCCCAATAACTTTGCTATTTGGACGCTGGCTGGGAAGGTCATACATGGTGAACACGTGATTCCCGGGATGCTGCAACCATGATAAATACATGCCAGTTGCCAAGCAACTTGTGGGGATGCTGCCACAGTGCCACCAGATTGGGTTGTAAGTCGACTCCCAGAATTCCCCAGCGAGTGCAAGTTGGGAAACCATGTTCCAGGACATGGGATGAGTTGGCCGTAGGAGCATTCAAGGCGGCTCCTCTTGGATCATACATGTGCTCCAGCAGCATTCATACAAGACATCTCCCCTGGTTGCTGAACAAACCGCTCAAGTGGTTTTTACTTTAAGGAAATTTACTTTTCCGGGTGTGGGGTAGGGCTGTGGAGTCATTTAGTTTACTTTATTGTCATTGCACACGGTACAACGAAATTAAATTTCTTTGCTCATATGGGGGCTTTCTTAGATTAAAAGGCGTGGAGAGGGGATTCTCCCTACAGCCAGAAGGTGCTTCCATGGTTATGCGGCCAGCCTGGCTATGCGCTGAGGTACATGGAATGTATCTGTTAAGAAACCATCTGTTAACATATGTAAATTTAGTAGCTGGAGCAATTGTTGTGTAGTGAGCCGGGACACACAGTTGTGGATGATTGATTGGAGAATACTGGCTCTTGTGTCCGGCAATCAGAATAGAATAGAATAGAATAGAATAGAATAGAATAGAGTAGAGTAGAGTAGAGTAGAGTAGAGTAGAGTAGAGTAGAGTAGAGTAGAATAGAATAGTAGAATAGAATGGAATGGAATGGAATGGGAGAGGAGAAGAGAAGAGAAGAGGAAGAGATGAGAACAGGAAGAGAAGATATGATATGAGAAGAGAGGAGAGAAGAGAAGAGAGGAGAGATGAGAAGAGATGAGAAAAGAAGAGGAAGAGAGAAGAAGAGAAGAGGAATAGAATGGAAGGGAAGGAGAGGGGAGGGGAGAGGAGAGGAGGGGAGATGAGATGAGAAGAGGAAGAGATGAGGAGAGGAAGAGATGAGGAGAGGAAGAGAAGAGATGAGAAGAGAGGAGAGAAGAGAAAACAGATGAGAAGAGGAAGAGGAAGAGGAAGAGATGAGAAGAGAAAAGAGATGAGATGAGAAGAGAGGAGAGAAAACAGATGAGAAGAGGAAGAGGAAGAGAAGAGATGAGAAGAGAAAAGCGATGAGAAGAGGAATAGAATAGAATAGAATGTGGAAGGAACCTTGGAGGTCTTCTAGTCCAGCCCCCTGCTCAAGCAGGAGAACCTATATCATTTCAGTCACTTATCTGAAATTGTTTAGGTTCTTCTGCTTGAACAGGGGGTTGGACTAGAAGACCTCCAAGGTCCCTTCCACATTCTACTCTATTCTATTCTATTCTGTAGGTGTAGAGGGGGAGATTCGCTTTCCCCCCCGCCTTTTTCCTTCTGTGTGCCCCGCGTGTTCTGTGATTTACCTCAGGATTCTCCTGTTTGCCCGAGTACCTTGTTTGCTGTAAGTATGGATGTAAAATATGTTTATTGATATAAAACGACAAGTTCGTGTCAGTGCCTCCGACTTCATTCGGACACCTGCTGCACAATTCCCCGACCCCTTCCTTCTCTTAGTCACACACACAACACCAATTCTCACACGACGACCAGCGGAAAGACCAAACACCCTCCCTCTTTTATTTATACCTGGTTTCCCCTTTTTGGAGTTTGGGTGTAGGCGGGCTCTACAAACGAAGAGGAGCAGATCTCAGAGACAACCGATTGTGGCTGACGCGTTGCCATGAGAAACGGGACAGGAGGTGGAAATAATTCAATCAATGACCAGACAGTTGACATACGAATGCCGTTTAATGTCAATTACATGGAAAGGAAGCCACGAGTCATTTTCATCCCGGCTCCACCCACACTGGGGAATGCAACATTTGGAGGCCACTGAAAAGCTAAGCGCGGACTTTGGAGATGTTGATGCCTGCGGATAATGGGCCCTGAAGTCAAGGTGATGGACCAAATGTCAGGATGACAATCATCACAGTTGTCATCTTGACATTTTTGGACCATAACCGGTGGACATCTCTGCTTGCAGAGTTTCGATCGCAGACAACACAAGCATAGTTCCCTCAGGCATCAACGTGGAAAGTGCCAAATCCCCCAGCCTCAGCCAAACTGAATGACGGTACATGAAAAGGAGAAGAACAACAAAGGCAGATACCAAAAACTCACACTCGATACAGATAGTCCTTGAGTTATGACCACAATTGAGCCCCACATTTGTGTCGTTAAGTGAGACATTTGTTGAGTTTTGCCCCGTTTTATACCGCCTTTCTTGCTACAGGTATTTAGTGAATCACCACAGTTGATAGGTTACCCTGTTTTCCCAAGGTGGCGCAGTGGTTAAATGCAGCACTGCAGGCTACTTCAGCTGACTGCAGTTCTGCAGTTCGGCTGTTCAAATCTCACCGGCTCAGGGTTGACTCAGCCTTCCATCCTTCCGAGGTGGGTAAAATGAGGACCCGGATTGTTGTTGGGGGCAATATGCTGACTCTGTAAACCGCTTAGAGAGGGCTGAAAGCCCTATGAAGCGGTATATAAGTCTAACTGCTATTGCTATTGCTATTCCCCAAAAACAAGACCTCCCTGGATAATAATCCCAATCGAGCTTTTGAGCGCATGCACTAAAATAAGCCCTCCCCTGAAAATAAGCCCTCCCTAAAAATATTGCCACACAGCAGCAGCCATGAGGTGATCACACTCACCGCCTCCTGCACCTCAAAAATAATAACACCTCCCCGAAAATAAGGCCAAGCGCTTATTTCGGGGGTCGAAAGAAAAATAAGACCTTGTCTTATTTTTTGGGAAATACGGTAGTAACATTGTTGTTAAGTAAATCTGTCTTTCTCCATTCATTTTGCTTGTCAAAAAGTTGCAAAAAACACCTTTCTTTGGGACACAGCAACGGGCATAAATACGAGTCCGTGGTCAAATGTCTGAATTTGGATCTGTGATCAGGGGGTAGGAATGCTCCAAAGGCCATGTGTGAAAAACGGCCATAAGTCACTTTTCTTTCAGCGCCGTGGCAACTTTGAACGGTCCCAAGAGGACCTGTCGTAAGTCGAGGACTATCTGGAACTCCGAAAGACATCCAGGAAGGGGATGGGAAGAAAGACAGCTGTCGGAAGAAGCAAGGCACGGAAAAGAAAGGAGCAAAACACGGACCGATCGGGTAGAACCACCTTTTTAATGAATTTTACAGATACAAAGTAAAACGAAACAGACAATCGTACCAGGCTGGGCTATACACCGGGAACAAACTGGATGAGAAATAGGGACACACAGGAACAATACTGTGCATTTCGACTGGGACACAGGAATGCAAGGATGAGAGGGTTTTGGGAGGTCGGAGTCAAGAAGAGGGCGATGCCCTGGGCTTCTTTGGGCATCAAGGGGGAGGCAAGACAGGAGTCCGCACAGAGATTTTGTATGTGGGGGGGGAGGGGAGGGAGGGGTACTTGCGACAGTGCCACCCAACGGACTGGTGTTGCACAGACGATGCGGGAGAAGACGGGCTTAGCAAGGGAGGTTCTTGAATGAGACACGTTGTTTTCGTTCCATCTCACCCTACTTCCTAGTGGCCTTTGGGTCTCCCCATGAAGAGCCCCTACTCACTCATGATCCCCTGATTAGGTTCTTGCTGCACTTCAGATGGACGGGTTGTGGTGAGACTCAACTCTTCCTACCATCCCTGAGCCCATTGAAAGATTCCCCAGTCTTACCAGATGGTTGGAAAAGAAACGACCTTTCCAATCGCCATGAAATCCCAGAGTCCCCTGGAATAACTGGGACACTAAGCCCTCCCCACGACTAGTTGGTTTAACCCCCCATGACTAGTTGAATTATCCAAGACTTCCCCCAACATCATCATCCCTACACTCCACTCTCTGCAACCTCTCCTTCGTTAGAAGGAGATGTTCCTTAGATGTTCCTTAGATGTTCCTTAGAAGAACATCAACTGCGGTGATAGACCAGTCCATGATGGTCCTCCTGCTAGTCACATTCCTTCTTCTCAGATCAAAAGAACTATATGAGGCAATCTGCTCTGAAGCCAAGGAGAAGGCGCTGCCTCAGAGAAAAGGGGCCCCACCTAGTCTCCAAAGCATCTGAAGGCAGAACGAGAAACAATAGATGGAAACCAGTTGAAGAGGGAATCAACTTAGAACTAAGGAGAAATTTCTTGACAGTGAGAACAATTAATCAGTCAAACGGCTCATCTTCAGAAGTTGTGGGGGGGATCCACAAACTGATTTCATCATCCTTCCTTCTGCCACCACTACCCCGCCAAAAATCTTTGCTAAAACAGGTGTGTGGACAACCTTAGGACTTTTAGCTCCATATCCTCAACCCTTTGACCAAACTACAATTCCCAGAAACCTTTGAAAGAAGCTTTGTCAATGACATCAGGATAAACCTGATTGGATCCTTACTGGGCTGATCAGCTTTCCTTCCCCCCCACGCCCCCGGTGCTCTCTATGCCAGGGGTCTCCAACCTTGGCGATTTTAAGACTTGTGGACTTCAACTCCAAGAATTTCTCAGCCAACGTGGCTGGCTGAAGAATTCTGGGAGTTGAAGTTCCAAATCTTCAAGTGGCCAAGGTGGAAGACCTCTGCTCTATCGAGTTTGGAGTTGGGGAACCTAACGCCCCCAAATTCCCAACCAGTGAAGTCAAAGTCCTCGTTATCGCCAAGATTCAAAGGAGGCCTGAGCCCATCAAGCCATGATGCAGATAAGACCATCTGCACCATCTCTGAAATGATGACTCAAAACACATGTGACATCATTGCGGCTTGTTGGTGATGTTGCACCAGCTAAATATGCTTAACAAAGTCCTGGAGAAGAGGTGAGGTCAGAAGAGGCCCTATGGAAGAGAGACACTCGGGTTTCTCGACTTCAGCCACTTTAAGATGCGTGGACCTCAACTCCCAGAATGCCTCAGCCAGCTTGGCTGGCTGAGGCATTCTGGGAGTTGTGGTCCACACATCTTAAAGTGGCTGAGGTCGAGAAACGCTACTTAGGGTTGGCAACATTTAACACTCAAAGAGCCATTTGGACCTTTTTCCCCACGAAAAAAAGGAAACACCAGGAGCCACAAAACTGTTCCCACTATTTCGTGAGCACCCCAAAAAATAACATATGTATTTGAATTCAACGTTCCGTTTTCTTCTGAAATTTTTCTTTTCTTGGATTTATCCATGGTTGGCCTACTGGGCATCGGAAAGCTCAATCCATCGCGTGCTGGCGAGTGTCGCACATTGGCGGTTGTGACACGGTATTTTGAGCGACAGGGAGCCGCAGCAGAGGGATGAAAGAGCCACATGTGGCTCCAGAGCCACAAGTTGCTGGCCCCTGCCTCAAGGCAAAGGGGAGCAGGATAAAGATCATAATATCCCCAACCCGGGTGGGCCAAGGTGGGAGAGCAGAGCAGGGGACAGGGCACCCTAAGGAAAGCCATCCATGTAGAGGCACCAAACCCCGGAAAGACAGAACATGGAGACACACGTACAAAACTATAGAAAAGATCTGGGACCAAGATTCACTCATACTCTCTGATTCTTTTCCGAAGGGATGGGGAGGGGAGGGGGAATGGAGCATATTAGCACACACCAGGCACCCCCTCACCCCCTATTCTACTCCCCCCACTTTCTTCCAATGAGTCCACGGTATAAAATCTGAGACAATAAAGCCAAGGATGGCCCCTCGGGCCGGGGGCGTGGATATTATTTTTTTCTTGGTTTTTTTTTCCTCTTCGTTTTTTTATAAAAAAGCATAACAAATCGCACATCCTTGTTGCATTTCATGTCCTGTTTCAGCTCTTTGCCACAAACCACAGGAGGCAGGATGGGAAAGGGGGCATACAGGTGATCTCGAAAGTCCGTCGAGTTTCGTAGTCTGAAAAAGAGAAATGATTTTCGGCTTGGAAGAGCGTTAGCCATGCCACAAGGAGCAGCGAACGAGGGCAACTCTGGTTCCCGGGGCACCACGATTGGGTTTCTGCCCGATGTTCCCCAAAGTCGTCCCCCCCCCCTGCCCCCCGAGTTGTGATGACTCCCACCAGCGCTGCCCTTCTTCCGATAGTTTGCTCGGCGTCCTCACCCTGCCCCCAAAGACATTCCCATGCAAAGGAAACAAAACAGGCCACGAGAGAGAGAGAGAGAAAATGCAGCAGGCAAAACCCACGAAGCCACTAAGCAGCTCCGGAGGCTTTTGTGGTGGCAATCGGATGGCACGGTGGAGCTCAGGAAGGCCTGGGAGGGGAGCTTTCAAAGCCGCCACTCCTGCCCATGCTGCCTTCCTTCATCCAAAGGGGGGGAGGAACCATCCCGCTGAGACAACTGATGGGCCGTGGAGCTGGGTGGACGAAAAGGTGCCACAGAGCGGGGCAAAATGGCAGGTGAAGCATGCCACGGAACGGAAGGGGGTTCACGGCTCTTCAGCATCCTCCTCCTCCTCCGGGTCTTCTTCGACCTCGTCGTCTTCGTTGTCATCAAGTGACACCACGCCGGAGGAGGCCACGTCGGAGACTTTTCTCCGGACCTGGCAACTGTCCCCATGGACTTTGTAGTCCTTGCATGGAAGGCCCTCCTCCTCCGTGGGCGAGAGGCAGGACTCGGTGAAGGACATGGAGTACATAGAGTCCTGGCACTCCAGTTGTGCCAGGCTCCGGAAGGCACATTCTCCGGCAGTCTGTGTGGGCAACTTGGAGATCAGCATGTCCTCCCCGCCGGACACGGAGCCTAGCAGTTTGGCGGCAAGTTCGGAAGGGGAGCCCAACTCCTTGAGAAGGAAGCTGTCGTCAAGGCTGCAGAGACTGGAGCACAAGGTCTCCGGGGAGACGGTGGACTGAGAGGAGTCGCTTTCCGGATCGCACGAACCTTGTCGGGAGCTCAGATGGCACAGACGGCTGCTGTGCAGGAAACCTTTCAAGAGGGTGTTGGTGGGGAGCTGCCCTACCGCGTCTGCAACACAACCACCAAGAGGGAAGAGGTTAGCAATGCAGCATTTCGGTTCAATGCAAAGAAGGACTTGGGGTGACATGATAGCAGTGCTCCAATATCTAAGGCAGGGGTGAAATTCAGCTGGTTCTGATAGGTTCTTGAGAACCGGTAGCGGAAAATTTGAGTAGTTTGGAGAACCGGCAAATACCACCTCTGGCTGACCCTGCCCCCATCTATTCTCTGCCTCCCAAGTCCCAGCTGATCAATAGGAAATGGGGATTTTGCAGTATCCCTCTCCTGGAGAAGGGAGGGAATGGAGATTTTGCAGTATCCTTCCCCTGGAGTGGGGAGGGAATGGAAATTTTACACTATCCTTCCCCTGGAGTGGAGAGGGAATGGAAATTTTACACTATCCTTCCCCTGGAGTGGGGAGGGAATGGAAATTTTACACTATCCTTCCCCTGGAGTGGAGAGGGAATGGAAATTTTACACTATCCTTCCCCTGGAGTGGAGAGGGAATGGAAATTTTACAGTATCCTTCCACTGGAGTGGGGAGGGAATGGAGATTTTGCAGTATCCTTCCCCTGGAGTGGAGAGGGAATGGAAATTTTACAGTATCCTTCCCCTGGAGTGGGGAGGGAATGGAGATTTTGCAGTATCCTTCCCCTGGAGTGGGGTGGGAATGGAAATTTTACAGTATCCTTCCCCTGGAGTGAGGAGGGAATGGAGATTTTATAGTATCCTTCCCCTGGAGTGGAGAGGGAATGGAGATTTTGCAGTATCCTTCCCCTGGAGTGGGGAGGGAATGGAGATTTTGCAGTATCCTTCCCCTGGAGTGGGGAGGGAATGGAGATTTTGCAGTATCCTTCCCCTGGAGTGAGGTGGGAATGGAGATTTTGCAGTATCCTTCCCCTGGAGTGGGGAGGGAATGGAGATTTTGCAGTATCCTTCCCCTGGAGTGGGGTGGGAATGGAGATTTTGCAGTATCCTTCCCCTGGAGTGGGGAGGGAATGGAGATTTTGCAGTATCCTTCCCCTGGAGTGGGGAGGGAATGGAGATTTTGCAGTATCCTTCCCCTGGAGTGGGAGGGAATGGAGATTTTGCAGTATCCTTCCCCTGGAGTGGGGAGGGAATGGAGATTTTGCAGTATCCTTCCCCTGGAGTGGGGTGGGAATGGGAATTTTGCAGTATCCTTCCCCTGCAGTGGGGAGGGAATGGAGATTTTGTAGTATCCTTCCCCTGGAGTGGAGAGGGAATGGAAATTTTACAGTATCCTTCCCCTGGAGTGGGGAGGGAATGGAGATTTTGCAGTATCCTTTCCCTGGAGTGGGGAGGGAATGGAGATTTTGCAGTATCCTTCCCCTGGAGTGGGGTGGGAATGGAAATTTTACAGTATCCTTCCCCTGGAGTGGCACATGTCAGTAAAGGTCAGTAATTGGGAGCTGCCTTGAAAGACGGTGGGAGAGGAAAGACTTTGCTGGAGAGGAATTCACTGTCAATTCAATAAAAGGGGTTTATCAGGACGAGGACCCGGCTTCGTGCTGCTGGGGAAGCCTCAGTCAGAACGCTAATATGATACACAGTCTTACATGCAACCAGCCCTTTGAAAGCAACAGTAATGTTGATGTGGCCCTCAATGAAATGGAGCTTGACACCTACAACCTACAGGGTGCTGGTATTGCATTCAGTTCTAAAATTTTGGAATGAAGTAAGTGGGTCGGTTATTTCTTTCTTTTCTACCTGGTTGGATGGTCAGCAGTGGTAGGTTCCGGATCGGCCCCGGCGTCACCCACATGGATCCCGTACTTGCCTGCGATGCTTCCACAAGCCTCCACGACGCTCCAGCTGCTCGGAAGTGCCAAAGGCTTAAAGGACAGGTAAGGAGCTTGGGTGGGTGGGTGGGCCCTCTGGAGCACCGTACCGGAATGGTGCTCCGGGCAGGCTCCGGGACGCCCGTACGAGGGCGTACTGCCTGCAACCCACCACTGGTGTTCAGCCTCATGTTGACTTTCAACCCAGCAGATATGCTAGCTGTCCTTACTTACCAGCTGCCTGGGCAGTTTCACCGGAAGTGGGGAAATCTTCGTCGTAAGACTCGTCGTTGGAATCATCCCCCTCCACCGATGACCAAGCTCTGAGTTTGGCCTCGGCGATGGCAAACTGTTCGGCTACACCTGGGGAGAAAGGAGCGTTGTTATTTAGAGGTGGTGAAACACAGGGAGTAAAACCGGTGGTAAAGGATTTTGAATCCCACCACTGGCTTGTTCCAGTGTTTAGGGAAATTGGGCTGCAGAAAAAAGCCAATTTGTGTGGGACAGTTCTCCTAAGAAATAGGAATACTGGAGGAAACATCTTTATAATAATTACGGTTCCATTGTTATATAATTATTAATTTATAATGATAATAATAAAGAGCAATAAAGTGGCGTATTTTTTTTTTCTTAGCAGGGCTTAGGTGCCATAAACTCATAGCTTTTGTGCCTGGTGCCTTTCAATTGCATTGGTAACATAATTTGAATTCCTGCCAATAGCCGAGCTGTCTGCGAACTCAGATTGTCAAAATGTATTATCTTTATTACATTTAAAAAAAAATCTTTCTTAATTTTATTATCTACTTTTTGAGGGCTTCTCAGAACATAAATTTAATCGCCATAGATCAACTGCGGCAACATTCAAGAATGACTAAATAAATTGAAGTGGAATCGCTTTCGAGATGGCGAGTCGAAGCTGCCGTCTCCGAAACAGACTGCAAGGCTGCGTTTTGTTCTGGACACACAAATTAGAAAAAATAAATTCCTCTCTTTTTTTTTTAACCCCTCAAACTCTTTCTGAGCATCCCCCGTTTTCCCTTCGGCACGTAAGATTTCCCCTCAGCCCTAAATTAAATCTTCACAGCTCAACATCACTTAGATCAGGGGTGTCAAAGTCGATTTCAACGAGGGCCGCATCAGGGGATGTGTTTGACCTTGGGGGGATGGGGTGGGCGTGGCCAGGGGGCATGGCCAGCTGGACATCACTCCTGTCAGAGGCGCCTGTGGTAGCCCGGAGTATTCTGATAGCGGAAACAGGCTCCCGAGCTCCGTTTTCAGCTGCTACGGCCTCCTGCATCCCTTGGCGAGTAAAAATGGAGTTCAGGAGGGCCCTCCCGAGCTCTGTTTTCACTCGCTGAGGGTTGCAGGAGGCCGTAGCAGATGAAAACGGAGCTTGTGAGCTGGTTTTTTCTGACAGAAGCACCGCAGGGCGGTCCGCTGTTTCCAGGGCAGCCTTGTGGGCTGGATCTAAGTACCCCACGGACCAGATCCGGCCCCTGGGCCTTGAGTTTGACATCCCTGATTTAAATCATTTCACCTTCTGAATAATATTGTTGACCCTTCTTTGAAAAACAAAACAAAACAAAAAACTTCTTCGTCTTTCATGCCTTACTTTTATCTTAATTTTTTTCAATGGTTGGCTAACGACCAAGAATGAATGGCAGGATCCAACCTGGATCAGTCCCCAGGACCAGATGTTTAGTCTTCCGAGCATTCGGACTTGCGCCGTAACCCATCCTGAGGGAACTTCCCTCACACCAGAATGTGCGCTGCATGCTCAGCACCACATTGCAAGAACACAAGTGAGTGGTCAGACGAGGAGACCCAAATTCATTGGTAGCCTCATATTGCAGGGAACGAGGACATGCATTCAATTTCACCTCTACTAAGATTGCTGGACGAGCAGGCACAAAAACAGCCAGGGAAATGATTGAAGCCTGGGAAACAAGCCACCTCTCAATCAACAGGAGTGATGATTTACCACCAGATTATCAGGACTTGGCAGCACAAGAAAACAACAGGCAATAACCGGCCATCAACACCCCAAATCAACAACTAAAAAGCTACACACAACCAGAACAAACAGATAAGGACCTTGGCAGCAACTCAGACAAACTCAGGCAGCAATAAACACAGATAAGGCTTGGCAGCAATCCAGCCTGCCAAGCTCACAGTAATGTCCTCCGACATTCAATCCTGCGTTGACTTCTACAAAGAGGGCTGTGTACACAAGTAGCTTTTATAGTCTGGAGAGAAGCCTAATGACCACCAGCTGAGCGCAATTACCTCCTGTAATTGCATAATTGTTCCTGATGCCTACTAGCTCTTCGATGGCGTGCATCCAGGAACAACTCACTGCTGGCTTCTGGATCACTCTCCCTTGTCTCCTCCCCACTGGTCCAAGGCTCAGGCGCCACCTGATAGCCAACCAGCCTCTCTGTGCCCTGCTCGGAGTCGGAACCCTGTCCAGGGTCCTTCACCTCTTCCAGAGCCAACTCAGGGGGCCCCTCGCTGTCGGAGTCTGGTGGCAGCTCCAATGGCGCCTGCTGGGCCACAACACATAAATATATAGAAAATGTGAATTGTTGCCTTGTATTCCAATAGAAACCACTAAGTGGTGCTTTTTGACACAACTGTGGCTATCTACCGTGGTAGACCAGTAGACTAGTGGTAGACCAGATCTGGAGTTCTTTGGGGGGCTTCTCCCCCATCCCATCCTGTGCAGAAGCCCAGGCTCTGAGCCTTTCCATTGAGCCGCATTAACGTATTGGTTGATCTGACCTGTCATTAGGCAGCTGAGTCCGTCCTTAAATAGGCTCCCCTATTTAGGCAACTAATTTGGAGCTCACAGCTGCCTGTGAGTGTCACTTCTGGGAGAGGGGTGGAGGGAGGGAGGGAGGGGGCGGTCAACAGCAGCTTTCAGCTGCAGCCTTTATCAATGGCTCCAAACTGCCTGGCAACCTCAGGCTGAATCATACACCATGCCGAGCTGTAGAGGGGCCCAGCTGGAAGATCCAGGGTGGTTTATTGGGAGATTTTTTTTTCTTGGTGCAATTCTATGTTTTAGAGTGTGGCTCAAAAGGAAGATGACCCTGCATTTAAACCTAGCTGCTTCTCCAGAGAGGAAGGGAGGGAGGGTGGGTAAAAGCAGGGGGGAGAGGGAGGGAGGAAGATGAAAAGGAAGGGAGATGGAAAGGAAGGGAGATGGAAAGGAAGGAAGGAGTTGAAAGCAGAGAGGGAGGAAGCAAGCAAGCAAGGAAGATGGAAAGGAGGAAAGAAGGAAGGTGAAAGCAGGGGGAGGGAGGAAGATGAAAAGGAGGGAGGGAGAGAGGGAGGAAGGAAGATGAAAATGAGGGAGGGAGGGAGGGAGGAAGATGAAAAGGAAGGAAGATGGAAAGGAAGGAAGGGAGATGAAAGCAGGGAGGGAGGAAGAAAGATGGAAAGGAAGGAAGATGGAAAGGAAGAAGGAAGGTGAAAGCAGGGGGAGGGAGGGTGGAAGATGAAAAGGAGGGAGAGAGGGAGGGAGGAAGATGAAAAGGAAGGGAGATGGAAAGGAAGGAAGGGAGATGAAAGCAGGGAGGGAGGAAGGAAGGAAGGAAGATGGAAAGGAAGGAAGGAAGGAAGGAAGGAAGGAAGGAAGGAAGGAAGGAAGGAAGGAAGGAACTACTCAAAACATTCGCTACAGGTTCTCCGAACTACTCAAAACTTCCACTACCAGTTCTCCAAACTACTCAATATTACCATTACCAGTTCTCCAAACTACTCAAAATTTCCGCTACAGGCTCTCCGAATTACTCAAAATTTCTGCTACCGGTTCTCCAGAACCTGTCAGAACCTGCTGGATTTCACCCCTGCTCCTCTCCCCACCACCACCACTCCAGGCAGCTAAATGAAGGACAACGAAGTTGAAAAACTACCCTCCTTTAATTAAGGGAGTAACTGGGGAATCAGCTCCACGCATCAATCTTCATTTGCTACTTGACAGGTTGGGCAGGAAAAGGTGGAGCAGAAGAGAGACGGAGGTGCCCCAGGAAAGCACAAAAAATAAAGACAACAAATATACTGCACTTGGCAAGGTTTGAGCACACACACACACATACACAGACCCTCCACTCTTTCCCCAGGACTCTAGATAGAGCAGCTGACTCAGAACAGCTTGAAGACAGATAAATCTGTATTGTCCTGGCATGTCATTGGGCCGTCTGCCTGCAATACCAGTATGACCTGAGTTGTCAGGAAGGACCTTGGTTTGAGGTGACTTGGGAAAAAGGCTGCGCACATGGAAATATTTCACCAGGAACTGTTCCCAAGCCTTGGGGCGTGAAGCTGGTTGAAACTTTGCAACTTGGCCAATGGCATCTCTCTGACTTTTTACAGCAGGGGTGTCAAACTCAAACTCCGGGCTCAGTTTTCAGCTGCGACAGGCTCCTGCAGCCCTCTGGGGCAAAATTCAATTTAATTAATGTCTCACTTAACAACATAAATTTTGGAGTCAATTGCGGTCGCAAGCCGAGGACTACCTGTAGCAATAGCAATAGCAATAGCAGTTAGACTTATATACCGCTTCATAGGGCTTTCAGCCCTCTCTAAGCGGTTTACAGAGTCAGCATATCACCCCCAACAACAATCCGGGTCCTCATTTTACCCACCTCGGAAGGATGGAAGGCTGAGTCAACCTTGAGCTGGTGAGATTTGAACAGCCGAACTGCAGATCTGCAGTCAGCTGAAGTAGCCTGCAGTGCTGCATTTAACCACTGCGCCACCTTGGCTGTACCAGATCTGGGCTGCTAAATCTCCCGCTCTGTTCCCACAGTGGCCATCTTTCCCATTTCTGATGTACATTATTTGCAAAACTCTAGTCAGCCAGCAGGTGGCAGCAGTAGTTGCCTAAAACTAATTATAGGCTTCCTGTCTAGTGGTGGACTGGAGTTTTGCAATCTAGATCTTGGTGCCAACAGCAATAATAAGCAAGAAACCCAACTTCCCGTTTCTGATTTACACTATGTGCAAAACTCCAGATAGCCGGCAGGTGGCAGAAGTAGTTGGCTAAAACTAATCCCATGCTGCCCTCTAGCGGTGGTCTGGAGGTTTGCAATCTAGATATTGGTACCAACTGCGTAATAAGCAAGAAGCCCAACTTTCCATTTCTGATCTATATTATGTGCCAAACTCCAGATAACCAGAGGGGACAGAAGTAGTTGCCTAAAACTAACTCTATGCTTTCCTCTAGTGATGGTGTGGAGTTTTGCCATTTTGGTGCCAACTTACACGAAAACAATAAAAACAGTACATATTTTGTTATATTAACAATATGTTGCAAATCTCCTGTGTTCAAAATATATGGGAGTTCCTTGCCTTCATGTAGAGTGATTTTTTTTGGATTCACACAATACATTGATCATATTCACGCACATATAATTCATACAAACAAGGTTAACATTTGCCAGACTTCATATTTTGTGTATGCACAGCCATTAGGTCTTTAACTGAGTGGGTTAAATATGTTGTGTGAATGCAGTCACTCAGCAAGCATTACTGAATTACCCCATTACCTGGCTTTGCATAACCAACTAGCTCAGTGTTTCTCAAAACGCAGCAAATTTAAAGACTTAAATTCTGCATATTTTAAAGTTGCCAAGTTGGAGAAATCCTGCATTAGACCATGATCTCCCATGTAGGGCGGGCTGGCGTTACTAGCTGAGACACAAAATGTTAGCCCAGGTTTAAACTAACCCAATTCAGGATGCAAAAGTCCTGAACTGATTTAATGATAATACTGAGCCTCATTCAGAGCCGGTTTGATCTAGTAGTTAATGCATCAGACTAGAAACCAGGAGATGGTGAGTTCTAGTCCTGCCTTAGGCATGAAGGTCAGTTTGGGTGACTTTGGAACTATCATTGGGGGGCCAGTGAGTTCTAGTCCTGCCTCAGGCTTAAAGCTGGCTGGATGAATTTCGACCAATCACCAGGAGATGGTGACTTTGAACCAATCACCAGAAGACAGTGAGTTCTAGTCCCGCCTCAGGCATAAAGCCAGCTGAGTGACTTTGGACCAATCAACAGGTGATGGTGAGATCTAATCCCTCCTTAGGGGTAAAGGCTGGCTGGATGATTTTGGGCCAGTCCCTCTCTCTCAGCTCAACCCAACTCACAGGGTGGTTGTTGTGGAGAAAAAAAAAAGAATGAGGAGGGGATATTAGGTGTGCTTGCGGCTTTGAGTTATTTATAAACAAAAATAAAAACAGGATAAAGATCAAATAAATACAAGAATGCAATTCAAGCATGAGGCAAAACTGCATGCAAATAAGAAAGGCAGACAGATTTTCCCTCCCTCCCTCCCGGCCAGGAATGGTCTACTCCAATGTTTTTCAACCTCAGCCACTTTCAGCTATGTGGACTTCAACTCCCAGAATTCCCCAGAATGGCTGGCTGGGGAATTCTGGGAGTTGAAGTCCACACAGCTTTAAAGTCACTGAGGTTGAGAAACTGGTCTAGCATCAGAAAGCCAGGGCCAGGGGTGGGAACAGCTGCCTTCTCCATCCTGTCCTCATTTATCCCATGGAATGGCTATTCCTACCTGTCATCTGATCCCCTCAGCTGACAAGTTGTCAAAATGCAAACAGTTAAACATTAAAGTTAAACATTAAACAGTTAAACATTAAAGCCAATGCACAGTTTGGATGATGGCCATAACCCCTGGTAACCTTTTGCAGGAATTTCTTCTCCCCCCCCCCCCAAAAAAAAATCAATGGTATGGGCCTTGCCAGGACCAAGACTTTGGGTTCAACAGAGGCAGCATCCCTCCCCTGCTTCAGCTTAAGGAGAGCAGGGTGGGAGAGAGTTCAATTCTCCTCTGGCGTTTTCCCCGGGTTTCGGAGTGACTCAGCTTGCTGGCATTGGCGAAGCTCGGCTACATAAGGACAAGCCAGCCTCTTCAGAACAACAGAATAACAGAGCTGGAAGGGACCTTGGAGGTCTTCTAGTCCAACCCCCTGCTCAAGCAGGAGACCCTCTACTAGGGGTGTCAAACTCAAGGCATGTGGCCCGGGTTTGGCCCATGGGGTGCTCAGATCTGGCCCACGGGGCTGGCCTGGAAATATCAAAGGACCGGCCCTCTGCTGGCCAAAATGGGCCATGGAGTCCCTGCAAGGCCTGTTTTTGGCCAGCAGAATGCTGCTGGAGGCCAGGGAGGCCGAGAATGGATTGCGCGGGAGTCTCAGAGAATTAAAATACTGATCCAGCCCTGGAAGAAATCCAGTTTGACACCCCTGCAATTTTGGACAATTGGATGTCCAAATCTCTTCTTAAAAATTTCCAGTGATTGAGCACCCACAAACTTCTGGAGGCAAGTCATTCCACTGATTAATTGTTCTGTCAAGAAATGTCTCCTTATTTCTAAGTTGGATCTCTCCTTGGATGAGTTTCCACCCATGGTTTCTTGTCCTGCCTTCAGGTGCTTTGGAGAATAGCTTGACCCTTTCTTCTCTGTGGCAGCCTTTCAAATATTGGGACGTTGCTATCATGTCAAGTTCAGCTTGCATAGCGAGAGAGGCAGGGAGGAATAAGGGCAGACTTGGTCTAAAATATAGGTAAAGGTAAAAGTTCCCCTCACACCAGGGGTAGGTTCCTGCCAGTTCTAACCTCTTCTATAGATGAGGTTCCACAAATCTACAGGGCCGTTTAGAACCGGTTCCAGCTCCCTCCCCCCGCCCATCCGCACATCATCAAGATGAAGAGCGAGAGGAGGGATTCTGGGAGTTGAAGTCCACAAGTCTTAAAGCTGTCAAGTTTGAACACCCCTGGGGTTTTATTTTTAAAGGGTTAGAGGTGCAAGGGTCTTGTAACTTGACAGCTTTAAGACTTGCACACTTCAATGCCAGAGTTCCTGAGCCAACATGACTGGAGGAGGAATTCTGGGAACTGAAGTCCACAAGTCTTAAAGCTGTCAGGTTTGAACACCCCTGGGTTTTTTTTTCTAAAGGGTTAGGGGTGCAAGGGTCTTGTAACTTGACAGCTTTAAGACTTGCGTGCTTCAAATGCCAGAGTTTCTGAGCCAACATTTTGGTTGCTAAGCAAGAGCGTTATTAAGTGAGTTTCACCGCATTTTACAAGTTGGCCACGCCCACCCAATCACATGATTGCCAAGCCACTCCCACCCAGTCACATGGCTAGCAAGCCATTCGTACCCAATCACATGGCAAGCAAGCCACTCCCACAAAACAGGCCACACCTACAGGTTCTAAAATTCTGTGAAACCCACCACTGCCTCGCACATATGTTCCAGTCGTTCCCTCCTCTAGGGGGCAGTGCTCATTTCAGTTTCAAAGCCGTAGAGCCAGCGCTCTCAGAAGATGTCTCCATGGTCAAGTGACCGGCATGATTAAACACCGAAGGCGCACTGGACCCTGTTTGCTTCCCACCAAAGGTGGTCCCTATTTTTCTACTTGCATTTTAGGTGCTTTCGAACTGCTAGGTTGGCAGAAGCTGGGACAAGTAACGGGAGCTTGCTCTGTTATGTGGCACTAGGGGTTCGAACCGCAGAACTGGCGAGCTTTCTGATCGACAAGCTCAGCGTCTTAGCCACTGAACCATTGCGTTCCCATAGGATTTATAAAGCGGTACTAATACTTCACCTGATGTTGATTCTATGCCTCTGTTTATAAAACCAAAAATGTCATTCCCTTAACAGTAGCAGTTTGCTTAACAATTGCGGCATAAAAGGTCGTAACATGGTGTGGGACTCCCTTAAGAACTGCCTTGCTTAGCAACTGAAACTCTGATCTCAATTGTCCCTCAAATATGGTCCAAAATATAGGACCCCCCCCCCTAAGTCCCTTGAAACCCCATTCCACCCATATTCAAAGGCACCAAACTATTTTTTAAAAAAAACAAAGTTGGGTGATTCGAGGGAAGTAACATATCTCCAGGCACCAAGTGACATTGTGCCGTCTCTCTGGGTGCCAATCGTTCAACGTTGCCCAAAGCAGACCAGCCAACCGCAATGAAAACAAACCTCAGGCGTGAAATTGGCAGCTTTGCCCGGTGCCCAAAGCTTGGTTGATGTTTTGGGTTTTTGTTCTTTTTTTTAAAGGAGAAGTGTCATTTTAACTGTGCTGTGGGTTTGGTTGCCAAACCGAAGAGATGCTTAAAAATAATGTGAAACAGCCTTGTTCTTGGAAGTAAGAGTTTCAACGGATGGAAAAGGAAGCGTGTGAACGCCGCCGCCTGAATAAGGTTCCTCTGGGCCCCCATTTTTTTCTGCTGGGGAGGGGCTTCATAATATGTATATTGAAAAGGAATTATAAATACCATCAACATAAAATGGAGCTTGCTCAGAAGCTGAAATACACCAAGTGAATGAGATGAAGAGTGGGAAGCAGAGGAGGGAGGTAAGGGAGGAAGAGAGGGATAGGAGAGAGGGCGGGGGGGGGAAGAGGAGGAGAATAAGGAGGAGTGGAAAGGGGAGAGAGGAGAAGGAGAGAGGAAGGGGAGGTAGAGAAGAAAAAGATGAAAGAGGGAAGAAAGGAGAGAGGGAGGGGGAGGAGAGAGGGAGAAGAAAGTGATTTATAAGGTACAAATATGGTGTAGGGAGAGCAGAAGAGCCAATAATTGTTTTTGGGAGCTGATGGTAAGATGAATTGATGTAAATATTTAATAATACAACACGATATTGGCTATGTAATAGTATACATGTGATTATATGTTATGAAAATGGAAAATAAAAACCATCCTTTGCAGTAAAAAAAATCAGGGGGCTTTAAAAAAAATCGGGGGGGGGGAACTATTTAAAAAAATAAATAAAATAATAATAATCGAGGGGCAGCTCACTCATTTTCATTCGGTATATGCTCCCAACATGGGGAAATTTCAGAAGGGCTTGGATGGCACATCAACTAAGCTAGGAGAGAACTGTTGAGTCATCTATGGCTCAGTGGGTTGTAGGAACCCAGCCTGGGCATGGCCAGCTTGATATCACTTGTGTCGGGGATCCTGTGGCAGCCCAAGCGCTCTGCCAGTGGAAACAGGCTCCCAAGCTCCGTTTTCAGCTGTGACAGCCTCCTGCAACCCTTTGCCAGTGAAAAGGGAGCTTGGGAGGGCTGCACTGTGAGCCAGTCCTTGGCTGTTTCCAGAGGGGCCCTGCAGGCCAGATCTAAGCACCCCACGGGCCGTATCTGGCACCCCCGGGGCCTTGAGTTTTGACATCCCTGTTTTAGAGAGTCGTTGGTGGTTTGACAAACCTCCAAGAGGCCTCAACGACTCTCTAAAAGGATGCAAATGACCAGCTGTCTGCAAGGAATAACAATCCTTCCATTCCCCACCATCCAGTCAGAGCTGAAGAAGCTTCTGGGATGAGAAGCGAAACATCTTCAAAGGAAAAGCCCACTTGTCTTTTGACCTGGATGACTGAGAATCTGCCTAGGCGGTGTTTTTCCAGTGGTTTTGTAACCTTGAATGGCCACTCAATGAACTGTTGTAAGCCGAGGACTACCAGTGTACAGTGGTACAGCCCAGCCTTTTTCCGAACCAGGGTTAAGGACATAGACTGGTGCCAGTACACCTTCTCCAAATGTGCTTTTGTCTAGCCCCCCATGGTGAGGCCGAGACATCGAACAGCCCATCTACTTGGGAATTTACAGAAAAAGCAAAACCCACATCACGACAACAGAAGAATACAATCTGTCACAATGACGTCATAGCACAAACAACCTGTTTCTAACCTTGTGGTGGTCTATGAGTGTCTTTCTCCTCAAGCATCACCCGTATTCGTGTAAGTCAGAGATGGAGAACTCTGCCCCCGTAATGACTTGTGGACTTCAACCCCCAGAATTCTTGAGCCGGTATGGCTGACTTAGGAATTCTGGGAATTGAAGTCCAGAATTCATAAAAGGGCCATTGTTCTGTTCTTGCTATATACACAAATTACCGTGTTTCCCCGAAAATAAGACCAGGTCATATATTATTTTTTTGCTTCAAAAGATGCATTAGGGGTTATTTTCTGGTTAGGTCTTATTTTGGCGGAAATACGGTACTAATTGCATCCATCTGGCTGATGATCTTAACTTGGGCTTATTTGGGGGGTAAGGCTTACCGTATTTTTCGGAGTATAAGATGCCCCTTTCCGCCCCCCCCAAAAAAGAGGGTGAAAATCTGGGTGTGTCTTATACACTGAATACAGTATTTTTGGCCTCCCAAAATCCCGCTCCCTTCACAAAAATGGATGTGCAAAGGGTTTGGGAGTCCTACAAAGTGCTCCTAGGGGCTGGGGAGGGCAAAAATGAGTGAAAAATGGGCATTTGTTTGCTCATTTTTGCCCCCCCCCCCCGGCCCCAGGAGCACACTCTAAGCCTCCTAAACACCATGCATGGCCCGTTTTTCACAAAAAAATGGGGCATGCAGAGGGTTTGGGAAGTCTGCAGAGTGCAAGAACTTTTTAAATTTACCTCTTCAAAATCTTGGTGCGTCTTATACTCCGGTGCATCTTATACTCTGAAAAATACGGTATATTACAAACATCCTGAAAAATCATGCTAAGGTTTATTTTCCAGTTGGGTCTTATTTTCGGGAAAACAGGGTATGTGATGGGGACAAAACAGCCACAGTTCCCCACTCCTCATTTAAGTGAATGAAGTCACATGCACCAAGGATTCAGCTAGGCTGAAATGGAAGACTGGATTCCAGCAAGAAGTTAACTACCCTGCATTGTCTCAATGGACGTAAACAGGTCTGTTTGTGTGAAACGCTAGCATTTAAGGCCATGGTTTCCCATGATTTAATGTAAGGTTTTCCTATGCATATTTATTTCTATTTGCAAGCAAGTTCCCCTGTTATTCATCAGAACCCCTCAGAAACGATCCGTAGCTAGGAACCAGTCTTAATGAGCTAATTAAGTCTTAATGAACTCCTTCCCTACACTTTACTCCTGCTAGAATCTGATTAAGGTAGCAAATGAGCATTGGGAAACATTTATAAAATATCCAGACAAAATCCAATTAAACAATCATCACTTTGACCTCCAAACACCAGCCTGGAATTTCGTTCTCCTTCATTTTGGTTCTATCTACTGCTAGCTTAACCTTGGCCAACTTTGTCATGCTAAGGTGAGCAATTTACAAAGCATATGTGGGCTCCAGTGAGGTTAAAGGTAAAGGTAAAAGTTCTCCTTGCACATGTGTACTACTCGCTCCAGACTCTAGGGGGCGGTGTTCATCTCCATTTCAAAGCCGAAGAGCCAGTGCTGTCCAAAGATGCCTCTATGATCATTTGGCCGGCATGACTAAATGCCGAAGGCTCATGGAATGCTGTTACCTCCCCTCCAAAAGTGGTTCCTATTTTTCTACTAGCATTGTTCACGTGCTTTCGAACTGCTAGCTTGGCAGAAGCTGGGACAAGTCAAGGGAGCTCACTCCATTATGTGGTGCTAAGGATTCGAACCGCTGAACTGCCGACCTTTCTGATCGACAAGTTTAGCATCTTAGCCACTGAGTCACCTCTTAGTAAGTGAGGTTACATCCCCCCCAAAAAAGAGGCACCAAAATAGATGTATTTCTGAAGTATGAGTTTTATACCATTTGGAGGGGATGAAGGGAAGGTTTTAAGGGTGGCCATTGTAGCCAAATTGCTCCTTCGAAGGTTGCCATGTGCATTTCCACCCTTAGACCGCTCACACTTAAAAATGGATGGGTTCCCTTCTGGTGAGGTCATCCAACGGCCTCCTGAACTTCTCCAGAAGCTCTGAAGGCTGAGAAGTTTCAGGAACAAAAGCAATTCTGCGAATTCACCACTTAACTCATAGATCCGAGTATCCCGTGAGCACACAGAAAATTGGCTTAATTGAATAAGCAATGGTTAACTTCACCATGAGTAAGAATGTCAGGGGAAGCACAAAACCCATGTACCTCCAAATCACCCCATCGGCCTCCCACTCCTGGGCAGCTGCTTAGCAGAGATGGGGTCTTTCCCCAAATGCACCACAAACCAGCGACTAAATGTGGTTTACTACATACCGGCAAATATGCAGCTGCCAAACACAGGAATGTTTGGGTGCCTAGATTTGGTGCAAAACCAACATGAAGCACTAGATGGCAGAAAAGAATAGAATAACAGAGTTGGAAGGGGCCTTGGAGGTCTTCTAGTCCAACTCCATGCTTAGGCAGGAAACCAGACACCAGTAATGGAGAACCTTTTTCTTACAGCGTGCCAAAATTGCGCATGCACTATCGCGTGTGTGTGCCCACTCAAGTCGTTTTTCTCTGTCCCCAGTCTCCGGAGGCTTTCCTGAAGCCTTGGGAGGGCGGAAAATCAGCATGCGCGCTAGAGCTGACGGCTGGCATGCCAACAAATATGGCTCCACTTGCCACCTGGTGCTACTGTTCGCCATCACAGCCCTACACCACTTCAGACAAACGAAAAGAGAAAGAGCTTCCAGATAGTCTCAGCTTTGGCTCTTGCAGCTCAAATGTGGCATTAAATTTCTGGCGTAGTCTAGATCAAGGGGTCTCCAACCTTGGCAACTTTAAGCCTGGCAGACTTCAACTCCCAGAATACCCCAGCCACCAAAGCTGACTGGGGAATTCTGGGAGTTGAGTCTCCCAGAACCAGTGTTTCTCAACTTTGGCAACATGGAGATGAGTGGACTGCAACCTCCCAGAATTCCCCAACTAACATGTTGGCTGTGGAATTCTGGGAATCGAAATCCACGCATGCTGGCTGTGGAATTCTGGGAGTTGAAGTCCACATGTGTTGGCTGTGGAATTCTGGGAGTTGAAGTCTACGCATGCTGGCTGTGGAATTCTGGGAGTTGAAGTCCACATGTGTTGGCTGTGGAATTCTGGGAGTTGAAATCCACGCATGCTGGCTGTGGAATTCTGGGAGTTGAAGTCCACATGTGTTGGCTGTGGAATTCTGGGAGTTGAAATCCACACATGCTGGCTGTGGAATTCTGGGAGTTGAAGTCCACACATACTAGCTGTGGAATTCTGGGAGTTGAAGTCACATGTGTTGGCTGGGGAATTCTGGGAGTTGAACTCCACGCATGCTGGCTGTGGAATTCTGGGAGTTGAAGTCCATATGTGTTGGCTGTGGAATTCTGGCAGTTGAACTCCACGCATGCTGGCTGTGGAATTCTGGGAGTTGAAGTCCACACATCTTAATTGAGAAGCACTGATCTAGCCTAAGGGACTTCCCTGAAAGAGCTCCCTCCCACCCACCCCACCTGTTTTCCCCTCCCTCGCAGTCCCACCTGCAGCAAACCTGGCCTCCTGCTCTCCTTCACTGAGATCCGAATAGGAGTTAAAGGTGCTTTCCAGGGTCGCAGGAGAATCGATGGGTTTGCACCATCCCTTCCACTCAATCAGGTGGGCCACCCTGCCTTGTGCCATGGCGGTGGGCTTGGTCACATGGTCCTTCACCACCTGGGAAATACCTGCAACCGAACAAACAGACATTGTTAGCTGGAGATGCCCACGAGTTACTGAGATGGTGTCTCTTTCCTCTTTTGGGACGCTCCCGAATCTAGGAAGAATCCTGGCTACCATGAATTAAGGCAAGGGGTAACCAACCTTTTGGACCTCAGGGACGACTAAATTCATAATTTTAAATCCCCCCAGACCACTAATATGATCTTGTCACGATGTTTTTTTTGTTTTGCCAGCTGTGCTTATATTCTAAGACATACGGTAGGCTGAATCTTCTCTGTAATCCTACTGCGCATGTCTTTTTGCTTTCTTCTTCTCTCTCTTTCTGTTTTGCCTGCCACGAGGAGGTAGGCTAGGAACTTTACCAGAATGTAGTTATTAGCCAGTAAGTTTGTTTGCTATTTATTTTACAATAAAAATATGTTTCTTAGAACCTACCTCGGGTTTATTTTACTTAATCATAAGGTATACTCCAGTGGTGGGTTTCAAAAAAATTTGGAACCTATTCTGTGGGTGTGACCTCCTTTGTGGGAGTGGCTTGCTGGTGATGTGTCCTGGTGGGAGTGGCTTGCTGGCCATGTGTTTTCTCTCTCTCTCTATCTATCTATCTATTTATCTATCTATCTATCGCTTTCCTTCCTTTTGTCTCTCTGTCCCTTTTTTCTTTTTTTCTTTCATCTCTCTCACTCTTTTTCTTTCTTTTTTATTTATTTATTTATTTATTTATTCCTTTCTTTCTCTTTCTCTCTCTCTCTCTGTCAGTCTGTCTGTCTCTGTGGGGGGGGGGCAGTGGTGGGTTTCAAAAAAATTTGGAACCTCTTCTGTAGGTGTGGCCTTCTTTCCGGGTCCACTGGTGGAACCTCTTCTAACTGGTTCGGTAGATTGGACGAACTGGTTCTACCGAATAGGTGCGAACTGGTAGGAACCCACCTCTGGTATACTCCAAGGAAAACCACGATTTGACCTCCTCTTTAAACACAGGGCTGAATTTACAACCCTCACAGATTTGTCTAATGACTGACTGGGTGGGTGTGGCAATGTGGTCATGTGATTGGGTGGGCATGGCCAACTCGATGTCACTCACGTCGGGGGGCGCCTCACCGGCCTCTACTCGCTCCTGCCCTCCCAACCACTCCTCGCCTCCTCGCCCGGGCTCCTTAGGGCCCCAACAGGAAGCAGTTGCTGGAGCTGAGCAGCCACCAGGAGAAAGAGTTGGCAAAACAGCTCGGTTCAAATTGGATCTGACCGAGAAGGAGGCTCAGCAGAAGCTCCTCACTGAGGACTAGGAGCATGGGCTTTCCAAGCAGAGGGAACACCTGCGGGAGTGCAAGGCCAGGTACCGGCACCTGGAGGCTTAGCGGGCTGAGATGGTCAGCCAGTTCCAGGCCATGATGCAGTCCCACTGGAACAAGCCCCCCTTGGCTCTTCTCCACCAGCTGTGCTTCCCTCCAGCCTTTGCCCAAAGCCCCCCACCAGGAGGCTGAAGCAGACCCTGAGTTGGAATTTCTGCCCCCCTCCAACCCATACAAAAAGACCCCAAAGGGGGGGGGACTCTCTGCAGCAACACAAGCGTTCATTGCACGTATCCATCCCAGGGATCGTAGTTTGAGGACCCCTGATTTAGTGCAATATAAAAAATGCAAATCATTTTTCTGCGGACAACCAAAATTTTCTCACAGACCACTAGTTGGTGATGGCTAAATTAAGGCACTTGGAATTCGGATAATTAGCATCTTTCATGTTCTAAGGAACACTCATTCTTTCAAAAGAGCTAAATCTGTGAGTCATGGCTTGTTCTGAACTTCCTTCCTCCCTTCTGTATGACTGACATGAACTTTGTTAATTAAAAATATGCTTTTGTTTCTGCATGCATTCATGTTTTTAATGTTTACATATTTGCGGGCAGTGAGCATTTGCTGGAAAGGAGAAAGGCTGTTTAATATAGGAGAAAGAGGTTTTAGAACAGTGTTTTCCATACTTGGCCACTTGAAGATGGATGGACTTCAACTGGCTGGGGAATTCTGGAAGTCCACCCACCTTCAAGTGGCCAAGTATGGAAAACACTGCTATAGAGACCTCGTGGATCAGGCGGACATAAAAATAGGAAACAAACTGACAAACAAACAAGCTGAAACAAATACATAGGTAAAGGTAAAAGTTCCCCTCACACATATGTGCTAGTCGTTCCCGACTCTAGGGGGCGATGCTCATCTCCGTTTCAAAGCCGAAGAGCCAGCACTGTCCAAAGACATCTTCATGGTCATGTGGCCGGCATGACTCAACGCTGAAGGCGCATAGAACACTGTTACCTTCCCACCAAAGGTGGTTCCTATTTTTCTACTTGCATTTTTTTACATGCTTTCGAACTGCTAGGTTGGCAGAAGCTGGGACAAGGAACGGGAGCTCACTCCGTTACGCGGCACTAGGGATTCGAACCGCTGAACTTCCAACCTTTCTGATCGACAAGCTCAAATACATATACAATTTCTTAAATTGCTCAAAAAAAATAAAAGAAAACAAGGGTATAGCACCATAAGTTTTATAAATAAGGGCATCAACCGTAAAACTATCTGGATTTTTCACACACACAGACACACACAAACATCCTTGCAGAAATCTTTTTCACTTCGGAATATTTCTAGTGCCCTTTTTCGTGTCCTGTTCATTTGACTGTTCGAGTCAGCCTGGATTGTTGGTAGCTTTATGGATAAATATATTCGGTTTTCTTAGCAAGATTTTCCAATGTTGTGTGTCCTTGCTGTCTTCTTTCTAGGACTGAGAGAGAGGGGGGGGATGGGCCCAAAGTCATCCAACTGGCTTCATGCCTAAGGCAGAACTGAAACTCATGGTTTCTACTCCTTCAATCACGACACTAAATTGGCTGTCATTCTCAGGCAAAGCAACATGGTCTTTGTTACACCTGAGACGTCCTCGGTGCTCTCTGAGCTAGCTTGTTTTCTTGCAGACGTTTCATTCAGGGGTGAAATTCTGCAGGTTCTGGAGAATCGGTAGCAGAAATTTGATTAGTATGGAGAACCAGTAAATATCACCTCTGGCTGGCCCCAGAGTGGGGAGGGAATGGGGATTTTATTCCCATGGAGTGGGGAGGGAGTGGGGAGGGAATGGGGATTTTACAGTATCCTTCCCCTGGAGTGAGGAGGGAATGGGTATTTTGCAGTATCCTTCTCCTGGAGTGGGGAGGGAATGGGGATTTTGCATTATCTTTCCCCTGGAGTGGGGAGGGAATGGGGATTTTACACTATCCTTCCCCTGGAGTGGGGAGGGAATGGGGATTTTACAGTATCCTTCCCCTGGAGTGAGGAGGGAATGGGTATTTTGCAGTATCCTTCTCCTGGAGTGAGGAGGAAATGAGTATTTTGCAGTATCCTTCTCCTGGAGTGAGGAGGGAATGAGTATTTTGCAGTATCCTTCTCCTGGAGTGGGGAGGGAATGGGGGTTTTGCAGTATCCTTCCCCTGGAATGGGGAGGGAATGGGGGTTTTGCAGTATCCTTCCCCTGGAGTGGGGAGGGAATGGGGGTTTTGCAGTATCCTTCCCCTGGAGTGGGGAGGGAATGGGGATTTTGCAGTATCCTTCCCCTGGAGTGGGGAGGGAATGGGGATTTTGCAGTATCCTTCTCCTGGAGTGAGGAGGGAATGGGGATTTTACAGTAACCTTCCCCTGGAGTGGGGAGGGAATGAAGATTTTGCAGTATCCTTTCCCTGGAGTGTGGAGGGAATGGAGATTTTGGAGTATACTTTCCCTGGAATGGGGAAGGAATGGAGATTTTGCAGTATCCTTCCCCTGGAGTGAGGAGGGAATGGAGATTTTGCAGTATCCTTCCCCTGGAGTGGGGAGGGAATGGGAATTTTGCAGTATCCTTCCCCTGAAGTGGGGAGGGAATGGGGGTTTTGCACTATCCTTCTGCTGCCACGCCCACCAAGCCACGCCCACAGAACCCATAGTAAAAAAAATTGAATCCCATCATTGAAGAAAAGATTCTGTTGCTAAGTGAGGCATTTGCCAAGTGAAGTTTGCCCCATTTTGCATTTCCTTTTATAGTTTGTACAACAGAGAAAGTTCAGGAAAAAAGTTGATTGGTAAGGAAAAATAAACCATCCTGCCCCAGGACTTCATTGAAATAAGGCACACAATAATACAGTGTTTCTCAACCTTGGCGACTTTAAGTCCTGTGGACTTCAACTCCCAGAATCCCCCAGCCAGCTGTGCTGGCTGGGGGATTCTGGGAGTTGAAGTCCACAGGATTTAAAGTCGCCAAGGTTGAGAAACACTGCAATAATAGGTAAGTATAAGACTTTAAAAGAGCATCGTATGTTGGAATAGAAAAAGAAAAAAAAATGAGTTAGTAGTGGAAGAAACCTCATGGGTCTTATGGGGTTCAGTTACCTTCAATTGACACAATTAGGACATACAAATACAATACAGTTACTCCTCAATCTACAATAGTCCATTTAGTGACTGTTTGAAGTTACAATGCCCCTGAAAAAAGTGACTTTTCACATTGACGACCATTGAGGCATCCCCGTGGTCATGTGATCAAAATTCGGACGCTTGGCAGCTGACTCATATTTACGACGGTTGCAGTCTCCTGGCGTCACGAGATCCCCTTTTGCAACCTTCTGACGAGCAAAGTTAATGGGGGAAGCCAGATTCACTTAACAAACGAGTTACTAATTTAACAACTACAACGATTCCCTTAACAAATATGGCAAGAAAAGTCATAAAAATGGGACAAAACTCACGTAACAAAATGCCTCAGCAACATACATTCTGGGCTCAGCTGTGGTCGTAGGTTGAGGACTACCTGTATAAGATTTATTGCAAGCTTAAGGTCTCTACAAAAATCTGAACTACTAACGGTCAAGGGAAATTAGTGGAAGTGAAGAATAGAAAGGAATTTAAGGTAGGCTGGACTTAAATCTCTTGTGAGACTCATGGCTGATGATGCATTTGACCCCTCCTTCAGGCTCAGCCTGGTCATCTCCAACAACAACAACTGCAGTGATTCACTTAACAACTGTGGCAAGAAAGGTGTGAACCGTCTCACTTAGCAACAGAAATTTTGGGCTCAATTGTGATCGTAAGTTGAGAATTACTTGCACTTGTCAAGCTTGAAAAACGCTCATTCTTCTTGTGACCATTATTGCTTTTCAACGTACCAAAGAACTGGGGGGGAGGGAAGGGTGGGATGGAAAGCAGAAACTCCAGACTTCAACTGTGAGAGCCAAGGGCACTTTTGCTGGTGGCCGCCAAGACATGGGCGTTATCAAAACAAAATAATACTTCCTAACTGGACACTGTGACTTGTATCCTGGAAAGAGGGGTGAAATCTAGTTCTTAACTATGCAGGCTTGCGGGGGGGGGGGGGGGGAATTTAGAGTTGGTTTTCCTTTCTTCAGTGCCAAAATGAAGTTCAATAAAGTTTGGCTTTGAGGATTTTAAAGTTCCTGAAAGTGCCTGCTTTTGCTGGGTGTGTTAGTCGGACACGTGGCAGTATCCTTTCCACTACACAATGATAAAATAAAACAATAACCAGAGCTGCGGTGGCACAGTGGTTGGAGTGCAGAACTGCAGGCTACTTCTGCTGACTGCCGGCTGCCATTAGTTTGGCAGTTCAAATCTCACCAGGCTCAAGGTTGACTTAGCCTTCCATCCTTCCGAGGTGGGTGAAATGAGGACCCAGATTGTTGGGGGCTGACTCTGTAAACTGCTTATAGAGGGCTGTGAAGCACTGTGATGCGCAGTGGTGGGTTTCAAAATTTTTTGGAACCTATTCTGTGGGTGTGGCCTCCTTTGTGGGAGTGGCTTGCCGGACATGTGACCTGGTGGGAGTGGCTTGCCGGACATGTGTTCCCTCTCTCTCTCTCTCTCTCTCTCTCCTTTCTTTTGTCTCTCTGTCTCTTTTTTCTTTTTTCTTTCATCTCTCTGTCACTCTTTTTCTTTCATTTTTCTTTTTTCTTTATTTATTTCTTCCTTTCTTTCTCTTTCTCTCTCTCTCTCTGTCAGTCTGTGTGTGTGTGTGTGTCAGTGGTGGGTTTAAAAAAAATTTGGAACCTCTTCTGTAGGTGTGGCCTGCTTTCCGTGTCCACTGGTGGAACTTCTTCTAACCGGTTCGGTAGATTTGACGAACCGGTTCTACCAAATAGGTGCGAACTGGTAGGAACCCACCTCTGGTGACGCGGTATATAAGTCTAAGTGTTATTGCTATTGCTACTTCATTTTCCCTTCAATCTTCAAACCTTGGCCACACTCTGTCTGAGTCCCATTTCCTGGACTTGCACGGAGCCACTAAATAACAGCCTCCTCTGAGCCATAAGCCAAACTTTGCTAAAGTCAAAACTCAGATGGTTTTGAGAGTATGAGTGGCGTCTTCTAAATCTTACCATGTAAAGAAGATCGAGCGAGGGCTGCAATTTCCTGAATGGTCAGCGCTCGTCGGGACTTGGGTAGCATTTCGATGGTGTCTTCAACATTTACCTGTGAAAGAGAAGGAATCAGAGGTCAATTAAGATGCTTCACACAGTGGAATTTTTCCTTGGCAATGTTCCCATTCCCATATTCAGCAGTAAAAAAACTGTCTTCGTTCTGTTTTTATCAACGGTGGCAGAAGCACTGCTGGAAGAAATGTCCTTCTGGGTTCAGCTCCAAGTGGGGAAAAAGACACTGGAGACATGGAGGCTGCTTGGAAAGATGGCTTAGTGGTGGACAGGACCGCATGGCTTGAGCGGTTCCACCACAAAACCGCGGACGACAAAATCGCGGTCGACGAAAGCGCGTATGTGACGTCATCACAGCGCGACGAAAAAGATCGAAAAATGTAAAAATAAAGCTAACACCTTCCCCTAACCCCCCCAAACCTAACCCTAAACCTAACCCTAAACCTAACCCTTAACCTAACCCTAAACCTAACCCTAAACCTAACCCTAACCCTTAACCTAACGAAAAACCTAACGCTAACCCTTAACCTAACGCTAAACGTAACGCTAACGCTCTAAACCTAACCCTAACCCTTAACCTAACCCTAACCCTAACCCTTAACCTAACCCTTACCTTTATGTGAATCGGCTTGCTGTAATTTAATTTTTATTTCAATTTTTCGATCTTTTTCGTCGCGTTGTGATGACGTCACATACGCGATTTCGTCGACCGCGCTTTTGTGGAACGCGGTTTTGACGGGTCACGGCTTGAGCTCCTGAACAGAAAAGGGGAGTCACATGTTTCATGTTGGGTGAAGAAGAAGAGAGAGAAGAAGGGGCTTGCTGGGTTTTTTAATACTCTGTTCAGCCCCACCTCTCTGTTTCCTGTTCCTGTGTAAGAAATGTATTCCCCCTCTGGTCCTGTCCATCATCCATAAACCATCTTTCCAAGCAACTTCCGTGAAACCCGTGTCTTTTCCCCCACTTAGAACTGAACCCAGAAGGACATTTCTTCCAACAGCGGCAACTGCATGGATTTGTGATCAAAATTCAGATGCTGGGCAACTGGTTCATATTTATGACGGTGGCAGGGACTCAGGGTGATCCCCTTTTGCGACCTTCTGACGAGCAAAGGCAACAGGGAAGTCAGATTCACTTAACGACCATGTCACTAATTTAACAATCGAAGTCATCCGCTTAACAACTGTGGACAGAACGGTCATGAAGTGAGAACAAAATTTGCTTCACAAATTTCTCGCTTAGCAGCAGAAATGTTGGGCTCACTTGTGGTTGTAAGTTGAGGACTACCTGTGTATGTATGTATATGTACATATGCAGGTGTTTTTATATGTGTCCGGATATCCATCTTCCCAAAGAATTATAGCAGTTATAGCAATAGCAGTTAGACTTATATACCGCTTCATAGGGCTTTCAGCCCTCTCTAAGCGGTTTACAGAGTCAGCATATTGCCCCCAACAACAATCCGGGTCCTCATTTTACCCACCTCAGAAGGATGGAAGGCTGAGCCAACCCTGAGCCGGTGAGATTTGAACAGCCGAACTGCAGAACTGCAGTCAGCTGAAGTAGACTGCAGTGCTGCATTTAACCACTGTGCCACCTCGGCTCTTTCCAAAGCTTCAAAGCTTCGGGAATAATAATAAAGATTGGAGTGGTGTAGAATATAGAAGACTGACTTCCAGCTATACATACGTCCTGTCTGATGAAGATCAGACCTCCCTATGCAACTGATCCTCAACTGATGACCAGTTGCAGAGTGACTGTTTGGAGTTACGACTGACCCCTCAAAAGGTTCTTATGTCCTGCTTCCAAAGTCGTAGCACTGATTAGCTGTGTAATGATCCGCTTCATGACATGATAGCAGTCTTCCAATATCTCAGAGGCTGCCACAAAGAAGAGGGAGTCAAGCTATTCTCCAAAGCACCTGAAGGTAGGACAAGAAGCAATGGGTGGAAACTAATCAAGGAGAGAAGCAACCTAGAACTGAGGAGGAATTTCAGATTTACAGATTAATAAAGTTGGAAGGGACCTTGTAGGTCATCTAGTCCAACCTCCCCCCCCCCCCATCGCCCAAGCAGGCAACCCTACACCATTTCTGACAGATGGCAGTCCAGTCTCTTCTTGAAAGCCTCCAGTGATGAAGCTCCCACTACTTCTGAAGGCAACTTCTGTTCCATTGGTTGATTGTTCTTACTGTCAGAAAGTTCTACCTTATTTCTAGGTTGACTCTCTCCTTGGTCAGTTTCCATCCATTATTCCTTGTTTGGCCTTCAGGTGCCTTGGAAAAATAGCTTGGCCCCATCCTCTCTGTGGCAGCCCCTCAAATATATGGGGCCAAAATACTTTTGTTATTTTTTTTTATTAAGAAATAAGGTCAAGTAATTATGAATTAGAATAAAACTTAGTTTGATATATTGAGCTTGTAAAATGTTTTTCTGTGCAAGATGAGATATGTTAAAATCAAGAGTCCAATAGGAAATAAAACTGAATAAATGTCATTTGCAGGAGAAAAAATATATTGGAAGACTGCTATCATGTCTCCCCTGGTCCTTCTCTTCACTAGACTAGCCAGGCCCAGTTCCTGCAACCGTTCATCGTATGTTTTAGTCTCCAGTCTCCAATCATCTTTGTTGCTCTTCTCTGCACTTTTTCTAGAGTCTCCACATCTTTTTTATAGCAATGGATGGAAACTAATCAAGGAGAGAAGCAACTTAGAACTGAGGAGAAAATTTCCTGACAGTTAAAACAATTCATCAGTGGAACAACTTGCCTCCAGAAGTTGTGAATGCCCCAACACTGGAAGTTTGAAGAAGAGATTGGACAACCGTTTGTCTGAAATGGTGTAGGGTTTCCTGCCGAAGCAGGGGTTGGACTAGAAGACCTCCAAGGTCCCTTCCAACTCTGTTATTCTATTCTACAACTGTCAAGACTTACGAGTGTAATTCGCAGGCTCCATTATGGTGGTAAATCAGGGACTACCCACACAGCCATCTGCCCTTGGCAATATCCCTTTTGAGATTTGGCTCCTTCCAAGAATAATACCTTTCCTCTTCTTCTTTGATCGCCCCCCCCCTTCTCCAGTCGCCTCTTTTCCCCTCCTCTTAACTCCAAACGAGATCACCTTCTGAAGGACACCAGCGGAAGAAAAGAAGGACCATGACGTTTTTTTTATTAAATCCCACAGGCTCGGGATCAAACTCAACAAAAGAACGATTCCCTGCCAAGCGATAAAATACAGCATGATTGCTCCGCGTGAAATGGAGAAGACAAACCATCCCCTGCTCTGCCTTCCATCCCAGGCAGCGAAAAAATATTATAAGTTTGGATTTTAGACCACACGGTTCCATTTGGGGGGATTGGTTTGCTTTCACTTGGTTTATCCCTTTTAGGCAATTCTGGATGTTGCACAAACACAAATCTTCTTAAAAACCTACAGGGATGGAGGACCCACAACTTCTGAAGGCACAACTGTTCTGCTGGTTAATTGTCCTCACTGTTAGGAAGTTTCTCCTTAATTCCAAGTTGCTTCTCTTCTTGATTAGTATCCGTCCATTGTCTTGCCTTCTGGTGCTTTGGAAAATAATTGAACCCCTCCTCTTTGTGGCAGCCCCTCAAATATTGGAATCCTGCCTATCATGTCATCCCTGACCTTCTTTCTCTAGAATTGCCAACCCGAAATCCTGCAACTGTTCTTACAATCTTTTAGCCTCCAGGACTTTTAATTTAATTTAATTAATTTAAGAAGAGCCAAGGTGGCGCAGTGGTTAGGGTGCAGTACTGCAGGCCACTTCAGCTGATTGTTATCTGCAGTTCAGCGGTTCAAATCTCACCGGCTCAAGGTGACTCAGCCTTCCATCCTTCCGAGGTGGGTGAAATGAGGACCCAGACTGTGGGGGCAATTGCTAAAAATCTGTAAAACCGCTTAGAGAGGGCTGAAAGCCCTATGAAGCGGTATATAAGTCTAATTAATTAATTAATTAATTATTAATTAATCATCTTAGTTGCACTTTTCTGCACTTTTTCCAAAGTCTCAACATCTTTTTTTTGTACGTGAGGACCAAAACTGGATGCAGGCATCACAGCCCTTCCTTGAAGAATGATTTAAACCGAGGGAGGAGAGAAGAAGAGGTGAGAATAAGACTTATGGACTTCACGCCGATGGGTGTGTGTGGTATGTTCAGCAAAATTCGTGAATGTATACAGGTAGTCCTTGAATTACAACCATAGGTAAAGGCAGGGGTGGGTTCCTGCCATTCTAAGCTCTTCTATAGAAGAGGTTCCACAAACCTACAGTGCCGTTTAGAACCGGTTCCAGCTCCCTCCCACCGCCCGTCCGCACATCATCAAGATGAAGAGCGAGAGGAGGAATTCTGGGAGTTGAAGTCCACAAGTCTTAAAGCTGTCAAGTTTGAACACTCCTGGGTTTTTTTTCTAAAGGGTTAGGAGTGCAAGGGTCTTGTAACTTGTCAGCTTTAAGACTTGCGTGCTTCAAATGCCAGAGTTTCTGAGGCCAACATTTGGTTGCTAAGCAAGAGCGTTGTTAAGTGAGTTTCACCACTTTTACAAGTTGGCCACACCCACCCAGTCACATGACTGCCAAGACACTCCCACTCAGTCACATGACTGCCAAGACACTCCCACCTTGTCACAAGCCGGCAAGCCACTCCCACCAAGCAGGCCACACCTACAGAAGAGTTCTAAAAATTTTTGAAACCCACCACTGGGTAAAGGTAAGGATCCCCCACACATGCGTGATAGTCATTCCAACTCTAGGGAGCAGTGCTCATCTCCGTTTCAAAGCCGAAGAGCCAGCACTGTCCGAAGACGTCTCCATCGTCATGTGACCGGCATGGCTGAACGCCGAAGGCGCATCAAACGCTGTTACCTTCCCACCAAAGCGGTTCCTATTTTCTACTCGCATTTTTTACATGCTTTCAAACTGCTAGGTTGGCAAAAGCTGGGACAAGTAAGGGGAGCTCACTCTGTTATACGGGCACTAGGGATTCGAACCATCAAACTGCCGACCTTCCTGATTGTCAAGCTCAGCCACTGAGTCACCGTGTCCCCTATTACGACCATAAAGGAGGCCAAATTTCTGTTGCTAAGCAAGACAGTTTGATTTGCATCGTGGCGACCAAAGCTGGAGGCAATATTCCAGCGGTGGTCTTGCCAAGGCGTTATAAAAGGGGACACATATTTACTTTCGTTGGCATGATATTGAATCGACCACAATGCGTTTTTCAAATTTCACCATAGAAACAGATGGCAAATCCTGCAGTCTACAATTAAAGGGACCATAGATTTGAAAGGACTGGATTGAAGCCGCTTGCTGGAAGCAGGAAGCAAATTAAATCACGTAAATCAAGGCCTTTCGAAGCTTATGATCAACCAGGGAAAATAGAAGCAGACCGTTTATGAAATTACAAGTAGTAACTGCTGTCTTGGAAACAGTCCTTAAAAAACCTCGAGACACTCAGAAAAAGTGGATAACACAGATTGTCCTCGCTTTACGACTGCAACTGAGCCCGGAGTGTCCGTTGCCAGTTGTTAAGTGCCCCATTTTACGACCTTTCTTACCACAGTTGTTAAGTGAATCACTATAGTTGTTCAGTGAATAACACGGTTGTTAAGTGAATTTGGTTTCCCCATTGACTTTTGTTCATCAGGGGATCACGTGACCCCAGGACACTCCCACTGTCATAAATAGGGACCAGTGGCCAAGCATCCGAATTTTGATCACATGACCACAGGGATTCTGCAAGGTAAGTGTGAAAAACAATCATGTCATTTTTTTTCAGTGCAGTTGTAACTTTCGGAACAGTCACTCAATGAATGATTGTAAGTCGAGGACTATCTGCACTGCCTGGAAGCATGAAGGTTTGATTTAGAAGTCATATCAAATAGCTCTCTGGGTTGATTTCCCCTCCCCCCGGTGGGTTGTCAGCTCCTTTTTTCGCAAAGGCCTGAAATCAGGCGAGAGACATTTCAGCGTTTAGTAAAAACTAGCTGATACCCAGCGTTGTCCAGGTATTTATTTATAGGGGGAAAATGTCTGGACCAAACGTAATTTCTAATGTTGGATTTTCCCCCTTACCAGAGGGAGCCCCCTTGTGGAGTACTGTGAAACTGTTACCATGGCAACTCCACTGCGCTGTACAGTAGAAGCCATTTTAAGGCACAACAGGCTGTATCTTAACACCCTCCAGGGAGGTTTTAGGAGTGTCTTTCCCCCACAATATTTGTTTCCAGAGAGGAGGAGCCTATGTCGCTACAAATGGTCGCCTGATCTCGATGCTCTGAGATCGCCGCCAATACTTTTTTCTCTGGGTGGTCCAATTGGACCTAAACCGTCCCTTAGAGACTGTGAACAGGAAGACTACGTTCTGCTGATCACAGGGACATCGCAAAGTCCCTGATTGATGCAGAAAGTCTCTCAGCTGGAGTTAAAAGCTCAGCTTCCAGGCTGATGAAGTAGGGACGACTCCAAACAGAAGAAAATGGAAGAAGAAAGTGTTTACAGCTGATGAGGATTTTTTATCCATTTTAAAAGAGCCTGCCTATAAAAAACTTAAAGCTAATTTAAATCTAAGAATAAAGAAATAAGTGGCGGAATTAATTTTTGGATGGTTTTGGTCAGTGTGTTATCTTAATTTTTAAACGTTATTTTCATGGATTGAATTTATGCAAACCATTTGAAATGAATGGATCAAGTTTTCTTCTTCTAAAATTTTTAGTATTACTTTCACAACCTACGGACTAAATTTCTCTTTATTCATCACTACACGTGTCTTTTACTCTTTCTTCTCTATTTCATGTAAGAATTTGACTTTTTAAAATGTGGAATATTAAAAGATACAAAAAGAACAAAGAGAATTGCAACAATTGTAACAACAAAGAGAGTGATAACTGCTACTTGAAGACTGGAGACTTGAGTATTGAAAACAAAATACTTTTACTTTCACTACTGATTATTCTGGTCTGGAACTTTAAAGTCTCACAGTTTGTTTATAGAAAGTGATAAGTAAAGCACTATTTGTTTATACAAATGTTCCTTTGAAGTATATCCTTAACCAGAGATCTCAGGGTGAACCTAGGTATAACCTTGTAAAAATCTTCCCAAGAGGCAGCAGTGTTTCTACAGCTGGAAACAATGGCTTATTTCCAACAACAGAGAGAATCTGTCAGCTTGCAAGGGATAATATTTGCAGTACAGAAATTATCAAATACATTTGAGAAAATGTTTGAAAAATTAGAGCACCTAACAGAAAATATAATGAAAAGGATGGAGATGTTTATCAAATGGGAAAAATAGAGGGTAGAGTCCCAAGCAATAAAGAGAAAAATTACTACAAAGAAATCACATTTGCTGACATCTATGGTGAATGGTTTCTGTCTGGAAATGGAAAAAGTGGAATATGGAAAGGGGAACCAGATGGATGGGAACCCTACCCTAGATGGCTAGACATAGAAGAAGAAAAAATAAAAGAATTGTGGATTTAAAGGTAGAAATTTTATTAGTAATACCATCGATAGCAATACTGACAATTAAAGACAAGCTGATTAAGGAAAAAGAAGGGCATCAAAATTACATGAGAGAATCAATAAACAAGGAGTTGCAAAGAAGAGTCCATGCAAACTTGATTAAGGAGACGATTAGAGGACTGATGCCACAAATGGCAGAGAATGAGACTGTTTCGCTACTGGAAAGATACTGGCTGATATGAAAGTGTTTAATCTAAAACCAGTTGGACTTAGTGAAATTTAGTGACAATAGATATGGTTAAATAAACAATTGAAAATGATAAAATGTATACATATGTATTGGTATAACAAGTAGTAATTGGATATGAAATTGAATGGTACCTATGAAAGGAAGATGAGAAATGGTTTGGTTACATATAAAGATTAATAAAAAAGAACTAAATTATGATAATGGATATAGTCAAATAAAGGAGAGACAATGATAATAATGTATATAGGTATGGGTACAACATGGGGAAATTGGATGTAAATTGTAAACAGTGATTTGAAAAGGAAGATTACAAACCTTTGTTACTAAATGTTATTGATGTTTAGCTAGAATGGGCCATAAGGAATAGTGTTATGGGATACTAGAAATAGCAAATGAGATGCCAGTATGTGGTTATGTCTTGAGTTTTGGTATGTTTTATGATGAAGGACGTTTAAACAATTATAGTCAAACGAGAATGGGGGTAGGATGATGGTAATATGTACAAATATACTTGATTCAAAATACTAGAATTAATATGAATCATGGGTGACTGTGAAAGAAATGTACGAAAACTTTTTGTAACCAACTGATACACTTTCTACAGTATGTAAAGAAAGAGGATTTTTTGTGTAATGTCTGTTTTGAAAAGAAAAAAAACTTTTAATTAAAAAAATTGTTTCCAGAGACTAAGCCACCTGTGTACCAAATTTGGTTGAAATTGCTCAGGCGTTCCAGAGTTATGCTGGAACATACATAGCAATAGCAATAGCAGTTAGACTTATATACCGCTTCATAGGGCTTTCAGCCTCTCTAAGAGGTTTACAGAGTCAGCATATCGCCCCCACAGTCTGGGTCCTCATTTCACCCACCTCGGAAGGCTGAGTCAACCTTGAGCCGGTGAGATTAGAACCACTGAACTGCAGATAACAGTCAGCTGAAGTGGCCTGCAGTACTGCACCCTAACCACTGCGCCACCTCGTATGTATACATACTACATACATACATACATACATACATACATACATACATACATACAACATAGAGGAGAGAGAGAGAGAGAGATGAGAGAGAGGAGAGAGAGAGGGGGAGAGAGAGAGAGAGAGAGAGAGAGAGAGTGTCGTTGTCTAATTGATACAATGTGCCTCAAATCCCGTTGAGAAACTGAACAGATTGTAAATTCTGGAAAGGATTTCTTTCAAAGCACCTGTTCATTCCTTTCAGTAGGCTCAGGCTGGATATTCAAATATTATGAATATAATGAAAATTTGGGTCGTCATCTTCAGGCCTTATAAATTATTTGTCCATACTTGAACTTAATTTAAAGCCTTTTTCCCCTGATTTACTTCTGAGCTATTTCTTTCCTGGATGCTAATCACCGTGCTTTCGAAAAGCTCTTGTGCCTTGACCTTATATATAGGGATTTATGACGGCGAAAAA
>NC_045550.1:65126734-65156734 GCF_009769535.1 Thamnophis elegans
CCACCCATTGCTTCTTGTTCTACCCTCAGGTGCCTTGGAGAATAGTTTGACTCCCTCTTCTTTGTGGCAGCCCCTGAGATATTGGAAGACTGCTATCATGTCTCCCCTAGTCCTTCTTTCTATTAAACTAGACATACCCAGTTCCTGCAACTGTTCTTCATATGTTTTAGCCTCCAGTCCCCTAATCCTCTTTGTTGCTCTTCTCTGCATTCTTTCTAGAGTCTCCACATCTTTTCTACATCGTGGCGACCAAAACTGAATGCTGTATTCCAAGTGTGGCTTTACCAAGGTCTTATAAAGTGGTATTAACACTTCACGTGGTCTTGATTCTCTCCCTCTGTTTATGTAGTCTAGAACTGTGTTGGCTTTCTTGGCAGCTGCTGCACACGGCTGTCTCCTATTTAAATGGTTGTCTACTAGGACTCCAAGATCCCTCTCACAGTTACTACTATTGAGCAAGGTACCACCTATATTGTACCTGTGCATTTCGTTTTTCTTGCCTAAATGTAGAACCTTACTCTTAAAATAATAGAGAAATAGAAAATGTGATCTTTAGCAAGGGTGTGTGTGTGTGCCTGCTTGTTTAGAAAAAACACAACACACAGGCTTTAACTTCCCAGAGGCACAGATACTCTATATTAACAGTGGTCCCCAACCCCCGGTCCGCGGACCGGTGCCGGGCCGTGGAGTACCTGGCACCGGGCTGCGCAGCGGCCGGGGGCCATGATCCCCTGCTGCCTCTTCACCCACACGCGCAGCCTGAGATCAACCCCGGGACTCGAACCCGAGAGCCGCCTCTCCGGTCCAAACCCCACTCCCACCCCGGCCGCCCGCCCGGCCGCCTTGGTAGCCCGTGGAGACGGAGCGTGTTCGGTTCGCCGCTACCTGGGGGCGCCGTCCCCATGACATCACCGCGGAGTCCTCGCCTCCTTCCCTGGCGAGGCTTTCTCCCCACCAGCCAATCAGAGGCCAGTCCCCGGGCAAGCGGGGACAAGTTGCTGGCCGGTCGAAGCAGAAGCGGGGAGCTTTCACAGATAGGAACGTGATGGGGTTTGTTTTCTTCCCCCACTCCTGAGCCCTTTTTTTTTTTTTTTTTGCTTGCCTTCTGGGGTCTCCGCCGTGGAGCAGCCGAGGTCAGATGGGGAGGCGGAGAGAGAGAAAGAGAGAGAGAGATGGGCGGGTGGCAGCTGTCTGTGAAACATCTTCCCCTCCCCACCTCCTGGGCAGCCAACTGCCAGAGAGGCACGGTGGGGGTGGTGGGGGTGGTGGGGGTGGAAGGAAATAAAAAGAGAAGTTGCCCTTTCATTTTGCAATCTCTCTCTACGACCTTGTTTCATTCTCTTCCCTTTTGTTTCGTCCTCATTTCTCAATCTCAGCAACTTTAACACTTTTGGACTTCAACTCCCCAAATTGCCCAGCCAGCTAGAATAGATAGATAGATGGTGGATAGGTGATTGATAGATAGAGAGGGATGGATGGATGGATGGATGGATAAATAGATAAATAGATAGATAGATGATAGATAGATAGATAGAGGATATATACACATACACGCATACACACATACATACACAGAGAGAGACAGAGACAGACATGGATGGATAGATATCACAGAAGTGAGTACACTCCCTCACATTTTATCAATATTTAAGTATATCTTGCAGCAGTTTAGACATTAATGGCTGGGGGCCATGATCGCTGCAGAACAACGCCCACCCCCCACCCCTGCGCGCGCTCAGCGGGCCACGGTAAAATTATCAAAGGCTGACTGGTCCACGGCGATAAAAAGGTTGGGGACCACTGCTCTATAAATTGCCTCCTCGTGTTATTGTAACAGTGTGACTTGTCTATAAACCTGGAGAAGTTTACTGTCTTTCTCCTTGTGTAAATCAGCATGGCCAAATCTCCTTTAGACACACAGAAGATGGCACAGAGTCAAGAATACGGGTCTTGCCAATGTTGTGGAGATTTGGTTAAGAGTCTGGGTGTGTTGGTAGGTTCAAGACCCGAGTGCCGCGCCACAGGGTGAGTTCCCATAAAATGCCAAACGGAAGCTGAAATACACCAAGTGAATGAGAGGAAGAGTGGGAAAGGAGAGAAGAAAGATAGGAAGAGAGGGATAGGAGAGAGGGTAAGGGGGGAAGATGAGGAGGATAAGGAGGAGTGGAATGAAGAGAGAGGAGAAGGAGAAAGGAAGGGGAAGTTGACTAGAAAAGGATGATGGAGGGAAGAAAGGAGGTAGGAGAGAGGTAGAAGAAAGAGGTGTATGGAGAGCAGAAGAGCTAATAATGGGTTTTTATCTTTCTGGGTGTTGATGACAAGAGGAACTGATGTAATTACTACTTAATACAATAGGATATTGGCTATGTAATAGTATACATGTGATTATATGCTATGAAAGTGGAAAATAAAAAAGTATATTTAAAAAAAATGCCAAACGGAAGGAGATGGGATAAGAAAAGAGAGAGAGAATTTTATTTATTTATTTGCTGGCTGGCTGGCTGGCTGGCTGGCTGGCTGGCTGGCTGGCTGGCTGGCTGGCTGGCTGGCTGGCTGGCTGGATGGATGGATGGATGGATGGATGGATGGATTTTTATCCTGCCTTCATTCCTTTATGTCACCTAGAGAGGAGAGGACAGGAGGGAAGGGGAGGGGAGGGGAAGGAAGCAGAGGGGAGCAGAGGAGAGAGGGAGTGGAGAGGATGGGAGAGGGGAGAGTATATGAGAGGAAAAGGGAGGGGGAGGGAAAGGGAGGGGAGAGAAGTAGGGAGAGGAGGGAAGCAGAGGGGAGAGAGAAGGGGAGGGGAGCAGGAGGAGCGCCTAGGGCAGGGGTGTCCAAACTTGAGAACTTTAAGACTTGTGGACTTCAACTCCCAGAATTCCTCAGCCAGCCATGGATAGCGGATAGGGAAGGGAGGGAGGGAGGGAGAGGAGAATGCTGACTGGGGGATTCTGGGAATTGAAGTCCACAAGTCTTAAAGTTTCAAAGGTAAAAAAAGAATACAGAATGAGTAAGGCAAAATTCAGAATAACCAAACATACAGAATTAGAATGTTGGCCACCGCTCCATTCTAAGCTCCCTTTGCCCCCTCCCTCACAGTCATGTGACCCAGTGCAGCTCCCTTCCACTCCCTGAGCAAACATCCCCCATGTGTACACCCACTCCCCCATATCGAAGCACACCCCAAACCAACAGGCACTAAACCCGCTAAAACTGTCGGAAAGGCTTGGACAAGCCCCACTCTGCAGGTTTCCCCTTCCTTTCCTTCCCGTTTTAAAGAAAAATGGCCTTAGCTTGTAGGAAGTTAAAACCCAGCCCTCTCCTAGGAAAATGAAATATCCTGGGAAATGTTGAAAAGGCAGAATATTATATTTCCCTGGATGTGAAAATAAGAAACATGTTTTAAAGATAAAGTAGCTTCCTGCAGCTTCCTGCCCCTCCCCCCTTTGTCAATGGGCCATTAAGATGCCCAAGCCAGTCTATTCTACATAATAAAGAGTTCTCCCCTTCAGCTGCAGGGTGATGGGGTTAAGGCATGTTTAGCCTTTACCTAACTCACCACAGGGCATCTGAGAACTCAACCAAACCTGGATTCAAAACACAGCCTAGAGAGTTACCCCTGCATGCCCCATGGGAGTCTGACAACCAATCAGAATACAAGCTCAAGATCAAAGGCCAGAGAGGGCATAATACCAGGGGCTTTCAGCATCTCAGTCCTCCCTTCTCTTCTTCTCCCCAACAATGAAGCATGTGATCACCTTTTCTGTTCAGGACTCAAGCCATGTGGTCCTGTCCACCAATAAACCATCTTTCCAAGCAGCCTCCGGTGTCTTTTTTCCCACTTGGAGTTGAACCCAGAAGGGCATTTCTTTCTTTTTAAAATAATTTTTTTTATTTTAAACACATAAACACATCAACAAAAACAAACACATGACTTAAAACAACATAGGAACAAGAAGTTCCATCGTATATCATACTGCAGTTCCGTATCGGTTTCTTTACAGTTAGTGTTTTTCCCTTCTATACATTTCTACCTTGCATTCATGGTCTCCTTATTCATTATCCATTTTTATGTACAATTCTATATTTATTTATACTTAGCTATTTATAACAAAATATTGTTTACCTATATTGTGCTTTATATTCTTACTGTCATTTATTCTCTTACATACAATTATAGGTATACATTCACATAGTTATTCTTTTTCTTTGCCATTCTTATACTTTGGTTACGTGGCATGCCAAAACCGCGGTAGACTACAGCGCGCCCGACGAAAGCGTGTACGTGACGTCATCAGCAGCGCGACAAATAAAATTAAAAATAAATTAAATTAAAATTAAAATAAAATTAAAGCAAGCCGATTCACATAAAGGTAAGGGTTAGGTTTAGGGTTAGGTTAAGGGTTAGGTTAAGGGTTAGCGTTAGGTTTAGCATTAGGTTAAGGGTTAGGTTAAGGGTTAGGCTTAGGGTTAGGGTTAGGTTTGGGGGGGTTAGGTTTAGATTTACACATTAATTTTAAGTTTACCGCTCACAGCATGCTGTTTTCGTCGCGCTGCGATGACGTCACGTACGCGCTTTCGTCGAGCGCGCTTTAGTCCACCCCGGTTTTGTGGTGGAACCCTTTGGTTATTCCATTTAAAGGGTTATAATATACAGTTTGAGTTGCTTTGTTCACCATCCCTAGCGCCTGTTGTAATACCACCTTATTTTCCCTTTCTTTTCTCCCTCCCTCTCTTCTCTACTTCCTTCCTTCCTCCTCTCCTTCCCCTTCTTTCTTCCCTTACCTCTCCCCTACTCTTACCCTCTCTCTTACCCTTCCTGCCTCTCTCCTTCTCTTTCTCTCCCTTCCACCCACCTCTCCTTACGGGCATTTCTTTCATCAACCTCTTAGGTTTTTTTCCAACGCTTTTCCTTTCACATCTCTAGCTAAATTTTGATGTTAAAAAGAAAAAACAAAACTGGGTTTGTCTTTAACCAATACACCCACCCACAATGTGTATATATATAGTTTGACAATTTATAGGTCGCCCAAATCCCAACGGCTCTGGGCTGCTTACAATTAAAAAGTAAGAAATTTTTTTTTACAGAAGACAGAAATACATTTTTTTATTTTTAAAAAAGAAGTCTTTCTCTCTCTCTCTCTACCAATGAGCCTCTTCGGGCTTGGGTGATTTCTCTCTCTGCATTTGGCACCCCGGCGCCATCTCTCTGCCATTGAGAGCTGCCAACTCCTGTCCTTGTCTAGGCACTTATGACAGGGGTGACGCAGCTGGGACAAAATGTCACACTGGGAAAAACAATGACAAATGTGCCCAGTCAAGCAAGGTTCAGAAGGGAACGCTGGCAGACGGGGGCAACGGAAAGACAGAAGAGAAGCAGTCAGCAGCAGGGCATCGCCTTGGCTCCTCGCCTGCCACGTGCAAACAAAGGGAAATTGGGCAGCTGGAGGATCAACCTAAAGGGGCCCAGAAGTCAGCGTAAAACTCTGGCACAAGGAGAGTTAGGTTTCCCCAGCCAAGGCGTGCAGAGAAAATCACAGACCAAGCAATTTTTTTTTTAAAAAAAGAAAAGAATTCAGCAATCAATAAAGGGGAATATTTGTAGCTCAAGGTTGGAACGAGGAGTCATGGGTGCTCTCTGAGCTTGGTGGCTTTCTTGCAGACCTTTCATTACCCACCTAGGCAACGTCATCAGTGCTAGTAGGGAGTAGGGTTTGCAGGGGGGAGGAGGAGGAGGAGGAAGTAGAGGAGGAAGAGGATGATTCTGAGGTCATCAGTGCTCTCTGAGTTGGTTGTTTTCTTGCAGACCTTTCATTACCCACCTAGGGAACATCATCAGTGCTAGTAGGGAGTAGGGTTTGCAGGGGGGGGAGGAGGAGGAGGAGGAAGTAGAGGAGGAGGAGGAGGATTCTGAGGTCATCAGTGCTCTCTGAGTTGGTTGTTTTCTTGCAGACCTTTCATTACCCACCTAGGCAACATCATCAGTGCTACTAGGGAGTAGGGTTTGCAGGGGGGAGAAGCAGGAGGAGGAAGAGGAGGATTCTGAGGTCATCGGTGCTCTCTGAGTTGGTTGTTTTCTTGCAATAGCAATAGCAGTAGACTTATATACCGCTTCATAGGCCTTTCAGGCCTCTCTAAGCGGTTTACAGAGAGTCAGCATATTGCCCCCAACAATCTGGGTCCTCATTTTACCCACCTCGGAAGGATGGAAGGCTGAGTCAACCCTGAGCCGGTGAGATTTGAACCGCTGACCTGCTGATCTAGCAGTAGCCTGCAGTGCTGCATTTAACCACTGCGCCACCTTGGCTCTCTTGCAGACCTTTCATTACCCACCTAGGGAACATCATCAGTGCTAGAAAGGAATGGGATTTGCAGAATGGAGGAGGAGAAAGACTGTGGGCTCCTTGATGCTCTCTGAGTTGGCTGTTGTCTTCCAGACATTTCATTACCCAATTAGATAACAATATCATGGCTAGCAGGGAGGGAGGTTTGCTCTCATTTTATACAATTGTACAACTGCTTCTCCAAATCCTGCCTTGTGGACTCCCTTCTTTCTCATCCGATGAATGGGTCTTTAAAAGGGATCTCTTAAAATTTTATGAAATGTGAACAAACCTCGCTTCCTACTAGCCCTGAGGATGTTATCTGGTTTGGTAATGAAACGCCTCAGGGGTAGTATTCACTTATCTTCGCAAATGTGAGCGTGCACGGGACGTGATGGTGTCCGGGCAGGTGGGCGGAGTCTCCTTCCACTGCTACCGGTTCACCCAAACCAGATAGAACTGGCTGAATAGCAGCACTGAAACATCTGCAAGGAAACAGCCAAGCTCAGAGAGCACGAAGGACCCCACAGTCCTCCTCCTCCTCCACTCTGCAAACCCCACTCCTTACTAGCACTGATGATGTTACCTAGTTGGGTCGTGAAACGTCTGCAAGAAAACAACCAAGCTCAGAATGCCCCAAGGACCCCGTAACCCAACAATCATGATTAAAACTGGGTTGGTTTGTAAGGATAGTAGCCAAACCCATGCCATCAAACCTTGCCCTTTTGGTTTTATTGGTGATTACAGAAAACCGAGGTATACATTTGATGAAATATGAGTAATATTTAAAATACTAAAATATTGGTGATCTTATAGGGGTCAATAAACATATTGTAAGACATGAAATTGATGCTTAAATATATCTTTGGAGAAAGTGGTAAGGAAGCATTGATAGAATAGTATTGTTTAAAGATAAAAAGATGAATGTGGAAGAACTCCAACAAAGGGGAGGGAGTATAATTTGGGAAAATAGGTGTGTGTGTGTGTGTGTGTGTGTGTGTGTGTGTGTGTGTGTTCCAGCATAACTCAAGCAATTTCAAGCAAACTTGGTACACAGATGACTTACTCCCTGGAAACAAATACTGTGGGGGTAAGACACCCCCTAATATCCCTTGGGGGGACGGGGTGTTCTGTTAAGATACAGCCTGTTGTGCCTTAAAATGGCTTCTACTGTACAGCCCAGTGGAGTTGCCATGGTAACAGCTTCACAGTACTCCACCAGGGGGCTCCCTCTGGTAAGGGGGAAAATCCAACATTAGAAATTTTGTTTGGTCCGGACATTTGTGAATATCTAACACAGGATTGGGATAAACAAATATCCGGGCGGTTAACAGCTAATTGATAGAAAAAAGAATGTTTTGTACCCATAATGAGTTTATTAAGTTAGAAGTCAGAAGACAAAAGCTATGTATCGGTAATTGTAATATCACTGTTAGAGTTGTGTGAAAGTGTATTGACCCAGTCATCACACTGTCCACAAAATATATTGGTTGTTAAAGGAAAACTGCAAATAAAATATATATTTAAAAAAAACCAACCTTGCCTTTTTTCACATGAGTTGTGAATGTCAATTCGTCTGGATTATTGGTATATTTTTTAATAAAAAAACCAATAAGGTCAGAAGTGTAACTTTTGAAGAGATGACGGCTCCCTCGACAGCCTTGTCCCTTCAGGATGTGCTTAACCTACTTTTTTCTCCTCTGGGGAAGAGGCAAGTATAGAATTACAAAATGTAATACAGGGTAGTCCTCTAGTGAGGACCACCATGCAGTCCAAAATTTCCATTGTTAAGCAAGGCAGTCATGAAGCGAGGACCCTCCTCGCCAAGCTGCCATTGTTAAGCGAACCATGTGGTCCTTAAGCAAATTTGGTGCCAGGGTTCCAAATAGCATCCAAAAATAAATCAGAGTCCAAGGCAAAGTATTGCTCAAAGTTCCAATTTATTAAGAGAGCCACGTTGGCACATCTGGGAAAACCCGAATCTGAAAGCTTCCCATTTTCCCCACCCAGTTGAAAGTTCACGATTTTGCCCCCACACCCACAAGTCCATCACATGGTCCAATCTCCCACTGCCCTGCTGGCAGTTCCACCTATCCAGATCCGGTCAGGTGCAGAGGTGCAAAGACAAAGGATGACCTTGGCTTTCTAGAAAGAATGTTGTTATAGCTACATAGCATCTAACTCTGTACAATCCCCCCTCCCATTTTCCCACAACATAAAAGGCATAGTAGAATAATAGAAAGTGTTTACCAGGGATTCACTGTGCAACGAAAATGTGAGCATGGGTGCACACTTGCTTCGATCGTGGCTGCACTTTCCGTGCATGTGTGCGGTCTTCCATGCATGTGCTTTGCTTGTGCGTGCAGCTTAGAGAACATGGCTAAATAGGATGGCATAGTGCCAGGTTGCTACTAACGGTTTGCCCGAACCCAGTCCGAACTGGCTGAATATCATCACTGTTCACAGCCCTCTTTAAGCGGTTTACAGAATCAGCCTATTGCCCCTCGACAATCTGGGTCCTCGTTTTACCAACCTTGGTGTCAAACATGTTTTGATGTTTGTTATTAAGTATTATAAAATACAACATGCAAAAGAAAATAAAAGAGTAATAAAGAGGGAAGGAAAAGGAGAAAGAGAAGTGAGGAAAGATAGGGGAAACAAAAGAAAAAGAAGCATTGATTTCCAACTCTCTCTGTTGCAGTAAAATATGGTGTTAGCCTCAAATCACAGCTTTTTGCTTTTCCATAATAATATGAACAAGTCATTTCTATAAAGCTCTATCAACAGAGATGATATTCAGCTGGTTTGGACCAGTTCGCCTGAACCGGTAGTGGAAATTGCGGGTGCCCCCCCCCCAGCTCTATGCTGTTCTATTTAGGCATGTTTTCAAGCCAAAGCGTATGCACACTCACATTTGTGAACCAGTAGAGAAAGTAAGTGAATACCACCCCTGTTTATCAATCGAATCTATAAAACCCAGAATCAGAGTTTCATTCTTTTCCACATCAAGCATGAAGTCCAGAAACGGTTTCCATGTGGAAAGTACTTGTGTTCTTTTCTTTAATCAGAGTAGTCAGTTTTTCCATTTACCGACCTTGGAAGGGTGGAAGGCTGAGTCAACCTTGAGCTGCTGTGAATCGAACTGCTGACAGCTGGCAGTCAGGCAGAAGTAGCCTACTGTACTGCAGGTTCTAAACACTGCACCACCACGGCTCTTACCGGTCAGTTGACCAACTTTTGATCACTTGACCCCGGGGACTGCTGCTACAGTCATAAACATGAAAACCTAGAGAGCCGAGGTGGCGCAGTGGTTAGGGTGCAGTACTGAGGTGGCGCAGTGGTTAGGGTGCAGTACTGCAGGCCACTTCAGCTGACTGTTATCTGCAGTTCAGCGGTTCTAATCTCACCGGCTCAAGGTTGACTCAGCCTTCCATCCTTCCGAGGTGGGTGAAATGAGGACCCAGGCTGTGGGGGGCGATATGCTGACTCTGTAAACCGCTTAGAGAGGGCTGAAAGCCCTATGAAGCGGTATATAAGTCTAACTGCTATTGCTATTGCTAAAACCAGTCATAAGTCCTCCCTCCCCTCCCCTCCCCTTTCCCTTCCTTCCTTCCTTCCTTCCTTCCTTCCTTCCTTCCTTCGCACTTAGCAATAGCTCTTATAAAGCTCCACAGTGCTTTACGGCCCTCTCTAAGCAATTTCTAGAGTCACCATATTACCCTCGACAAGCTGGGTCCTCATTTTACCGACCTCGGAAAGATGGAAGCCTAAGTCAACCGTGAGCCAGTCAAGATCGAACTCCTGCCAGCGTGCAGAGTCAGCCTGCAATACCGCCTTCCCACCACTGCGCCACTGACATTTCACTGATGTGAGTGAAAATGAGAAAAGCAAGCCTTTGGTGTTAATGCTGATTTTTGAAAAATCTGTCCATTAATAGTGCACAACCTCTTCTATTTGAAGAAGGCGAAGTGGATGTACTGTAAATTGCTTCGAAATCATTCGGTGTCGAAGAAAAGTGACATGTTTTCCCACCTGTAAACTCCCAAATAACCTTTTAATGGCCACCTGAGCAGGGTGACAAAACCTCATTTGGATCAGCTCCATTATTTCTTTTATTGGAATGAATAAATTGCACCCTCCATTTCTTTGGTTTCATCTTCCGTTCTTTTCCCAACAGAAAAGGTTGTTTACTCCTTCTTCCCAACCTTAAAGATAGCGGTGCAAAAATGATGTCATCCTAATAACCCATCAATTATCTCCCGTGTAATTTAGACTTTTAACTATTGGAAGGCTTTTGCGAGGGATTTTCAGCCTCACCGAATACCAGCTCTGCTTCCTCATCACGCAGATAAGTCCTTGACTTGAAACCACAACAGAACTCCAAAGGGGATTGTTAAGTGAGCTGTGCCCCATTTTATGTCCATTCTTGCCTCTGTTGTTAAGCGAATGTTCAGGATAGATGTGGCAGCTCAACATCACTCATATTAGGGGAACCTGTGATGGCCAAGTGCTAAGGTAGGATTTCCCTCAGACCCTTACTCTCATTAGAATCCACTTCCTTCCTTCCTTCCTTCCTTCCTTCCTTCCTCCCTCCCTCCCTCCCTCCCTCCCTTTTCTTCTTTTTCCTTCCCTCTTCATTCTCCTTTCTTCTTTCTTCCCTTCTTTCTTTCTTTTTCCTTTCTTCTCTTTCCTTCTTTTTCCTTCCTTATCTTCCTCTCTTTCCTTCTTTTCCCTTCCTTCTCTTTCCTTCCTTCTCTTTCCCTCTTTCCTTCTTTTCCCTTCCTTCTCTTTCCTTCTTTTTCCTTCCTTCTCTTTCCTTCTTTTTCCTTCCTTCTCTTTCCTTCTCTTTCCTTCCTTCTCTTCCCCGCTTTCCTTCTTTTTCCTTCCTTCTCTTTCCTTCTTTTTCCTTCCTTCTCTTTCCTTCTTTTTCCTTCCTTCTCTGCCCCTCTTTCCTTCTTTTCCCTTCCTTTTCTTTCCTTCTTTTTCCTTTCTTCTATTTACTTCTTTGTCTTTCCTCTTTCCTTTTCTCCTTTCCTGTCCCTTCTTACATGCTCAAATGCAAAAGGGGAAACATTTCTGCTTTTGTTTTGTTTTTAGTTTACTTAGCTCGCTGCCAGCAGAAGTGGAGAACGAAGGCGGGGGCAGTGGTGGGTTGCTACCGGTTCATACCGGTTCGGCCGAACCGGTAGTGGTATGGCGGCCTGGGTGGCTGGAACCGGCAGCAAAGCAGGCCTGCCACGCCTCCGTACTGGTTCTCCAGTTGCCGCCATTGCCATTGCTGCCTCCATCTTATTTTCAGTTCTGCGCATGTACAGAGCAATTTTAATTGAATTGCCCATGCGTATGTAGCCCACATCCAGTGCGCGAGAGAGCGAACCGGCAATAAAGCCAAGCAGAACCCACCCCTGGGTGGGGGCTGCACACCCTCACCTCCCTGTCCTGTTTTCAGCCATGATGGCCTCCTGCAGCCCTCTGGCAGCAAAAATTGAGATCACACATGGCCTGCGTTTTTGCTGGGAGAGGCAGCACACGCCGATCCTTCGCTGTCTCCAAGGCCGCCCCGCGAGCCAGATCTAAGCACCCCATGGGCCGGATCCGGCCCACGGGCCTTGAGTTCGACACCTCTGTTCTACGGGAAATTTTCATCAGGTGTTTGACAAACTTTCTTCCTTGGCATGATAAACAGTTATTTTCATTCAAGGGGGGGGGGATTGAGAATACCCTATTTTTCGGAGCATAAGACGCACTGGGGTATAAGTTGCACCAAGATTTTGAAGAGGCAAATAAAAAAAAGTTTTTGCACTCTGCAGACCTCACAAAAAAGGGGCATGAACAGCCTTTAGGAGGCTTATGGAGTGCTCCTGGGGGGTGCCCCCCCCAAATGAGCAAAAAGTGCCCCGTATTTTCTGAAAACGGGCCCGTTTTGGGTAAAAAAAGGGGCATGTATAGCTTTTAGGAGGCTTGTAGACTGCTCCTGGGGCTGGGGGGGGCAAAATTGAGTAAAAACTGACCCGTTTTTTGCTCATTTCTGCCCTCCACAGCTCCCAGGAGCTCTCTATAAGCCTTCTACAGGCTCTGCATGGACATTTTGGCAAAGGGGTGGGGGTTTCAGGAGGCCAAAAATGCTGTATTCAGTGTATAAGATGCACCCAGATTTTCAGCCTCTTTTTGGAGGGAAAAAGGTGCGTCTTATACTCCAAAAAATACAATAAGTTGTGAAGCAAAACCTGGCCTCAAGGCTCGGCTTTATTTTCAAGAATGCCATGGCACTTCTCTTATTATTTATGTCCTCATTTTATAAAGCTGTATGCAAGTTACTTTCCCATAGCTCTGGGCAGGTTGAAAAAAAATATACAATATATGCTAAAACTCCACTATCAGCAATACTGAGGAAGGGGGGGAGGGGAAATCACTAAAATTGTTGAGTTTATTTATTACTAGCAGGATATCCGTGCTTCACGATGAAACTATGAGATCGGGGAATGAAGGAGAAATGGAGTTGGATTTGGAGGTTCTCCAAACCGGACATAACGTTAGTTACGGGTTCTCCCAAACCCGGGTGAACCTGTAGTAGCCCACCCCTGAACTTGTAACTGGGAGATGTCCAGAGCTGGTTAGAGGATGAGCAGCAAAATACCATATTTTTCAGAGTATAAGACGCACCTTTTTCCCTCAAAAAAGAGGGTGAAAATCCGGGTGCATCTTATATACTGAATACAGCATTTTTGGCCTCCCAAAACCCACCCTCTTTGCAAAAATGGCCGTGCATAGGCTTTATGAAGCTTCCAGAGTGCTCCTGGGGGCTGGGGAAGGCAGGAATGAGCAAAAAAACGGGCCTTTTTTGCTCATTTTTAACACCCCCTCCCAAGCCTCCAGGAGCACTCTACAAGCCTCCTAAAGGCTATGCATGCCCTTTTTTTTGACAAAAAATGGGCCCAATTTGTGAAAAATGGGCCATTTTTGTGAAAAATAGGCCATTTTTGTGAAAAATGGGCCATTTTTGTGAAAAATGGGCCATTTTTGGGAGATCTGCAGAGTGCAAAACCTTTTTTTTTTCAAATGTGCCTCTCAAAACCTTGGTGCATCTTATACTCCAGTGCGTCTTATACTCTGAAAAATACGTTTAAAATCCATCAATGTACCACAATGGACATTGTACTTGGATCATAATTTTGCCGGGGGCGAACTATGGGGTGACAATTCCTGCACAATGTCAGGACGCCACCTTTGATTGGTCTGATGCAATCCCAGCTTCACCTTCTCACATACACCAGGTACCTCTGCAGCAGACCCTGGCATAGTTATGCCAAGGTTATGCCGTTCGCTGGTGGGGACGGCCTCCTGCCAATCTCAGAGGGGCAGGGGAAGGGCTGCCAGGCTCTGCCCATCATCTGATGTGCTGAATGAACTTGAAGCAGAAGAACAACATTGTGCATTAGGAAGGGAGCTGAGTCACCAGTTCCTTTGCTTTCAACGCATAGGCAATAAAGGCTGGCATTCCATTTTTATTTCTACTTGTTTAGACGTTTTTTTCCTGCCTTCGTTAGTTTTTACAAATAACCCAAGGTGGAGAACATGCCTTATACTCCTTCCTCCTCCTATTTTCCACCTCAACAACAATCCTGTGAAGTGGGCTAGGCTCAGTGGTGGGTTTCAAAAATTGTTCGAACCTACTCTGTGGGTGTGGCCTCCTTTGTGGGAGTGGCTTGCCAACCATGTGACTGATATGAAGATGCTGTCAGAACCACCTTAAATTACCTCACACACAGCACTGGCATGCATAAGAATATGAGGTGAACTTGTTTTTTAAAAGGCATCTTTGGTTTGCGTTAAAACAACTTCAACACACGCAATGTTCTGATTGCACCACAAACGCAGTAGTCATCCTTCCCTTTCACAGAGGCACTGAGTTTTATAAATAGGAGCATGATAGTGTAGAATAATCATATCCAGGGACCAGTGGTGGGTTTCAAAAAATTTTGGAGCCTCTTCTGTAGGTGTGCCCTGCTTTCCGGGTCCACTGGTGGAACCTCTTCTAACCGGTTCGGTAGATTTGACGAACCGGTTCTACCGAATAGGTGCGAACTGGTAGGAACCCACCTCTGGCTAGGCTGAGAAAGACGGATTGCCCCCAAGTCAGCCAGCTGTCGGTGCCGTTGTCATTTCAAATGGTCGCTAAAAGAACTGTTATAAGTCAAGGACTACCTGTATGTACGTACTTTTTTTAAAATATCAAGAGCAGTGACTCTTATTACTTTTCTACCCCACCTTAAAATTTTGCGAGGCCCAATCTCTCTGTCTCTTCTTCCAGCAGGTTTATCTACTTCCACTGATATGTTTTCAGCTCCAATTTTGTCTCCTGACATTATCAAGTGTGTCGTGGTCTGGAGCAGATCGGGAGATCGTGAGCTGTAGGATTAAAAGGAGGAGGGGAGGGGAGAAATTCAAAGTTTTTCCCTACCGGTTCTGTGGGTGTGGCTTGGGGGGGGATTCCTGTGACTGAGTGGGCATGGCCAACTCAAAGTCACTCACGCCCACTCAGTCACATGATCCCCACCACCACCAAGCCACGCCCACAGAAGCCAGTAGGGAAAAAAAATAAATTTCTATCTGTCTGTCAAAGGCCTCCCACTTTCCCTTCGCCGCGTGACACGTGCTTACCTTCCTGCCACTGCTGGCTGCCAGGAAAGTCCGAGCAGAGCGGCGCAGCAGGCAACAGTGTGCGCATGTACGTCAGCACATGGAACAGGGCACCAGCATGTTCAAGAAGCGGAGTGGCTCCGCTAATTTTTGCTGGAAGAAGCCTACAGCCATCGCATCTTTCGGCGCAAGAAGCACCTCTGGGCGCACCAAAAAAAAGAGGTTGCAGCTGCAGGCATCTCGCTACAAGGGGGGCAAGATGCAGGCTGGCGGGGAGCCCAGCGGCAATGGCCCAGCCCTGGCTTGCCTTTCCTAGCAGCCAGCCACCGGAGGAAGATGTCACATGGCAAACAGCAGGCGGGAGGCGGCTCTGGGGCAAGGCCAGAGGGAAGAGCACGTTCCCCGACCCGGTCAATGTGGGCAGTGGCTCTGGGGCCTTGGGGAATGGCGCATCTCTGGGCCCCAGGCACCGACCCTAGGCAAAGGGTGAGCGGGCAGCATGCATTGCTTCGGTGAACTGAGCAGGCGAGGCAACTGGAGAGATGATTAGCTGGGCCCTGAAGGCAACATATATAGGGCGGAAGTAGGTGGGTGGGCGGTAAGCGGTTGGAAGGGATGAGCGAGTGGCCAGAAGGGGTGAAACGGCGACCGGGCAAACAGGCGACCGGACGGGGGTGGGCGGGGCCAACCAGGGGTGGTTTTTAGCAGTTCGGCAAATCACTTCAAATTGTCCCTACTGGTTCGCCTGATCAGGTCTGATCCGGTGGGATTTCACCCCCTGGAGGAAGGGTGGAAAGAGTGAAGAGAAGAGCTACCAGGATGATTAGGGGATTGGAGGCTAAAACATACAGTAGCAGTAGACTTATATACCGCTTCATAGGCCTTTCAGGCCTCTCTAAGCGGTTTACAGAGAGTCAGCATATTGCCCCCAACAATCTGGGTCCTCATTTTACCCACCTCGGAAGGATGGAAGGCTGAGTCAACCCTGAGCCGGTGAGATTTGAACCGCTGACCTGCTGATCTAGCAGTAGCCTGCAGTGCTGCATTTAACCACTGCGCCACCTTGGCTCTACGATGAATGGTTGCAGGAACTGGACACAGTTAGTCTAGTGAAGAGAAGGACCAGGGATGACATGATTGCAGTCTTTCGATATTTGAGGGGCTGCCACAAAGAGGAGGGGTTTTTCCAAATAATAAGAAATAATGGATGGAAACTGAACAAGGAGAGATTCAACCTGGAAATAAGGAGGAACTTTCTGACAGGGAGAACAACCAACCAATGAAACAGAAGTTGCCTTCAGAAGTAGTGGGAGCGTCATCACTTGAGATTTTCAATAGGAGATTGGATTGCCATCTGTCAGAAATGGTATGGAGTCTCCTGTTCAAGCAGGAGGTTGGACTAGATGACCTACGAGGTCCTTCCAACTCTGTTAATCTGTACCAAATGAATGGGTAAAGCAGCCATACCTCAATTCCAGAGGAAATGGCTGTCTTTGGGGGAAACTACAAAACATGGGGAAATTGGAATTGGAACAGGATTTTGGAATCTGCAGTTATGCCTCGTTTGCTGGCTGAGGAAATTTTGCAGCTATGCAATTTGTGTTTTTGTCTCCATCCAAGAAGCATCCTCTTTTAAGCGACAGGATTAAACAGGTGCTGGTAGTCATGGCATTAAGAGAAAAGGGAGCCTTTTTTAAAAAAAAAATGCCCATCTGGAAACAGAGGGAGGGTGGGAGGATGGGAAGGGAAAAATTTAGCTGATCATGTTTTGATATGGAAAAATCTCCTTGGTACCCATCAGATGCTTTTCTACAAAAAGTAATATAAATGCATTCCCATGTATTTTAATCTTAGTTACTTCAGCCCAGTAGTGGGATTTAAAAATGTTTTACTGCTGGTTCATTGGGCGTGGCTTGGTGGGCATGGCGTGGCTTGGTGGGAGTGGCTTAGAGGGTGTGGCAGGGGAAGGATACTGCAAAATCCCCATTCCCTCCCCACCTCACTAACCTGCTTTCCAGCTCTGTTCTCCTGTGCAGGGCAACAAAAGAAGACCTAGCCGATCAGCTGGGACTTGGGAGGCAGAGAAGAGATGCGGGCGTGGCCAGCCAGAAGTAATATTTGCCTGTTCTCCGAACTACTCAAAATTTCCGCTACCAGTTTTCCAGAACTGGTCAGAACCTGCTGAATACCACTTCTGCTTCATCCCTTTCTTTGTACATGTAGGTCTCAACTTACAACAATCCAATTAAGTCAGAATGGCACTGAAAAAGCGGTTTCTTGCAAATCCCCTCACTTACGACTGTCTCAGCATCCCTGTGACCACATGATCAAAAGACTCCGGTGTGTATTTGTGACACTTTGCAGCATCTTTGGGGAGGGTCTGTGTGTGTGTCACGTGATCCCTGTTTGCAAATTTCCAAGCTGGTTTCCAATCAGGAGTCAATTTGCTTAACGGCAGCATTATTCACTTAATAACTGTGGTGATTGGCTTAACCACCGTGGCAAGAAAAGGTCCTCAAATTGAACGTGACTCACTTAACAACTGCCTTGCTTAGCAACAGAAATTCTGATCTCAACTGGGGCTGCAATTTGAGGATTACCTGCAGGCAGATTCCTACCGAAATTTTAGCTGGGACTGTTTTACGTAAAAGATATAAAGAACACTTGCTGGAATTGGAGATACCTGGTTTAATGAAAGCGTGACCCGACAAAAGCGCGAACGTCAAAAGCGCGCCAACAAAACCGCGGCGCTAAAACCGCAATGTCAAAAGCGCGCCGACAACAGCGCGCCGACAACAGCGCGCCGACAGAAGCACGATTTAAGTTAAGGTAAGGTTTAGGGTTAGGTTTAGGGTTAGGTTTAGGGTTAGGTTTAGGGTTAGGGTTAGGGTTAGGGTTAGGTTACAGCGCGCTTCTGTCGGCCCGCTGTTGTCAGCGTGCTTCAGCGCTCATTCATCAGCGCGGTTTTGTCGGCGCGGTTTTGTCACCGCGGTTTAGTCAGGCGCGCTTTTGTCGTTCGCGCATTTGTGGTGGAACCAATGAAAGGAAGTATTGGGGGTGATGTCACAGCAGTCTTCCAATATTTGGGGAGCTGCCACAAAGAAGAAAGGGTCAACCTATTACCCCAAACCCCTGAGTGTAGAACAAGAAGCAATGGGTGGAAACTAATCAAGGAGAGAAGCAACTTAAATCTAAGGAGAAATTTCCTGACAGTGAGAACAGTTAATCATTGGAACAGAAGTTGCCTCCAGAAGTTGTGAATGCCCCAACACTGCAAGTCTTTAAGAAGAGATTGAACAAACATTTGCCTGAAGTAGTATACGGCCGTAGCCCACTACTGGGGCATGGTCCATTCGTAACCAGACCACACAAGTGACAGGTGAGTGTGAATGCACACTCAGCTCCACTCATGGAAGCAGCGTTCACCCAAATACATCTCTGCCCTTGCGTGCCTGCCCCACATGTAGAACCATCCCCTCGTCGCCCTCCCCTGCACTAAGCCGCCAGCCAGGGATGGGTTCTGGCTGCTGCTACTGCTGGTTCGCTCAGGGACGCACTTCATGTGTGCGCTTGATGCGTGCTGCGCGTGCATGCGCAGTACTAAAAAATTGTTTATGTGCAGAACCGGTTCAGGGACATGGCAGGCTGAGTCACTACCTACTCGGCTGAACCGGTCCGAACCGGTAGGAACCTACCTCTGCCACCAACCACAAAAGGTTGGGCACTATCAGTATAGTGTTTCCTGCCCAAGCACGGGATTGGACTAGAACCATGATGGTGAATTTATGGCACCTGTGGCACGTGGAGCCATTTGTTAGGGCACATGAGGTGTTTCCCTGTTAGCTGGCCTTCTTTTGAGGCCGTTTTTTGCCCTCTGGACGTTCGGGAATGGTGACTTCCGGTTTGTCCATAGGGCCGATTTTTGACCTCCGGAGCCTTCAGGAGGCTTCCTTGAAGCCTCCGGAGCATGAAAAAATGGCCCTATGGGCAAACCGAAATTCAGGAACTGATTTCCGGTTTGTCCATAGGGCCGTTTTCTCCCTCTGGGGCCTTTAGGGAAGCCTCCGGAAGGCTCCGGAAGTCGAAAATCGGCCCTACAGAAAAAATAGAAGTCACAATTCCCGAACCTCTGGGTTCCCCGTAGATCTGTTTTTTGACCTCTGGATCCTTCGGAGAAGCACCTGAAGCCTCCGGAGGGCCTCTGGTGGGGGGGGGGAAGAGGCTGTTTTCGCCCTCCCCAGTCTTCTAGAAAGCCTCTGGAGCCTGAGGAGGGCGAAAAAAGCACACCAAAAGTGGAGGCGTTGCTGGTTGCACGCACATGCGCATGGGTGAGTGTCTCACTCATAGCACTGTGGGTGTGGCACACCCCTGCACGACCCCCCTGCGTTCCACCCCTGTTTTGGCACAGGAGGCAAGAAAGGTTGGCAAATCACTGGACTAGAAGCCCCCCCACTCCCTGAATTCAATGGGATTCACTTCTGAGTAGATCGGGTGGAGCAGTGGATGCCGGCTGCCAAGCCCTCCCAGCAGAGAATATCGGATTAGCTTTTGTGCCGTAGAGCAGCGTGTTCTCTGCAATCTTCAGGGGCAGCGACTAGAACTCAGAAAGGGCAGCGGTGATTATTTATCCTCCTCGACCATCTCGGATGAGTCACCAGCCTGCCGTCTCACGCGTCTAGCCGAGAGCATATGTACAGGTCTTTTTCTATTGGACTGTTTCAAGCTCACAAACAACTGTTGCAAAAAAAAACCCAACCCCAGAAAAGATGCTCAACAGCCAGAGAGCGGATTGTCCTATCATTTAGCAGCATGGATGCAATCATTGATGGAATAGAATAGAATATGTCTTTATTACGGTCATAGACCAGCAATAGACATCCCTTTTTACAATATATTAAATAATAATAATAATAATAATAATAATAATAATAATAATAATAATCCACGTGGTGATACTGATAGACCATATCTGCCCCGAAATCAGGTGGCAGAGGATTATTACAAGTAGAGCAAACAGTTGAAGAAGAAAAACATGCACTGGCTGATTATTTAAAAGAAAGTCAAGAACATCTATTAATCGAAGTAAAGAACAAAAATCTACTGAAGGCCCAACAGACGAAACAAGAATACAGAAAAGATGTGATAAAATCAAGAATGGAGAGTTGGCAGAACAAAGCACTGCATGGCCAATTTCTGGAAAAAATAAAAGATAAAGTGGACAGTGAAAAAACTTGGTTATGGTTAACAGCAGGTACATTAAAGAAAGAAACAGAGTCACTAATCCTGGCTGCGCAAGAACAAGCTATCTGCACAAATGCCATTAAGGCCAAAATCGAAAAATCCTCTGATGATGCCAAATGCAGACTTTGCAAAGAAGCTGATGAAACTGTTGATCACATACTCAGCTGCTGTAAAAAAAATCACACAGACTGATTATAAATTGCGGCACAATTCAGTAGCACAAATGATCCATTGGAATTTGTGCAAAAATTATAATATTAAAACAGCAACAAACTGGTGGGAACATCAGCCTGAAAAAGTCACCGAAAGTCAGATGGTCAAGATCCTGTGGGATTTCCGTATACAAATGGACAAAATACTGACGCATAATACACCAGACATCACACTGGTTGAGAAAAATAAGGTCACAATCATAGACATCGCAATACCAGGTGATAGCAGGCTCGCTGAGAAGGAACATGAAAAAATCGCAAAATACCAGGACTTAAAAATTGAAATTCAACGACTATGGCACAAACCAGCAGTGGTAATTCCAGTGGTAATTGGCACACTGGGTGCTATTCCAAAAGCACTGGAATTACATTTAAAACAGTTAAAAATTGACAAAATCACCATCAGTCAAATGCAAAAAGCCGCACTGCTTGGATCTGCACGCATATTACGAAAATACGTTACGACGTCCTAGGTCCCTGGGTGGGGCCCGACTAGTAACCAATGCCAAATCCGGCGAAACAACTGGCCGCTGTGATACAATTGTATAATAGTACTGACATTAATAGTGGATAACAACATCTGTTAAAAAAAAATACATGTTCTCAAACTGTTAAGGTCGACTCCCTGGTTTATGTGGATGAAAAGCCGATAAGTATGTGAGTAAGTATAATGTTCCAAAAATTGTTAAGAGATATCTCCCAAAAAATTGGTACAAGTTGACAGCTATATAATTCTGTAACCAATTTTTTTCTTGTGGACTTTGCAGCAACACAGAATTTTGCCACTGAATGTGTGGTAGATGGGTTTGAGTCCTGGAGGAGAAAGCCTACATAAAAATTGTTTGTCCTCCCTGGCAATCTCTCTAGAAAAGGGAGAATATATGCAGACCTATAAACTCTTTACAGCTCACAGTGCAGTAAAACATGTGAGATATGGATGGATGGATTGGTTTCGCGTTGATTGACAGGGCTTGGGTACCACTCCAGTTGGTCTACAAGCCCAGCGTAAGGGAGAATAAGAGAAGGACAGAGTTGGAAGGGACCTTAGAGGTCTTCTATTCCAACCCCCTGCTCAGGCAGGAAACCCACACCCACCCAGTCAGCCACCCTGGAAGGCTGAGTCAACCTTGAGCTGGTGAGAATCGAACTGCCGAACTGATGGCAGTCAGCTGTCGGCAGAATTAGCCTGCAGTACTGCATTCTAACCACTGTGCCACCAACGGCTCTTCCTAACAAAAGTCATTTAAGTCATCACAAGGGAGATAGTAAGATAAGCAATTTAGAACCGCATTGAGAGACATTTTTTTGAGAAATTGCATCGGAACTTTACAGTACTGATCTCAGCTGTGCTCTCTGTTCTTAAGAACAGACTGTTCCCAGATGAAGGTGTTGCCGAAAAGGATTTGCAACAAAATCTGAGAACACGAACAAAAATTTGTCATTAGACAGGCATTAAAAAATGGATCAGTCTTTTAAAAATCAAGACGGAGAATTAAGAAGGAATGCCAGTTAGAGTAATTAGAATAATTTCTTCTTACCGGTCTTACAAAAGAGCGGTTGGATTTTTTTGCATTCAGTTTGGTCATCACGATGTAGAAAGATGTGGAGACCCTAGAAAGAGTACAGAGAAGAGCAACAAAGAGGATTAGGGCACTGGAGACTAAAACATATGAAGAACGGTTGCAGGAACTGGGGATGTCTAGTTTAATAGAAAGAAGGACCAGGGGAGACATGATAGCAGAGTTCCAATATCTCAGGAGTTGCCACAAAGAAGAGGGAGTCAAACTATTCTCCAAGGCACCTGAGGGCAGAACAAGAAGCAATGGGTGGAAACTAATTAAGGAGAGAAGCAACTTAGAACTGAGGAGAAATTTCCTGACAGTTAGAACAATGAATCAGTGGAACAACTTGCCTCCAGAAGTTTTGAATGCCCCAACACTGGAAGTCTTTAAGAAGATGTTGGATAGCCATTTGTCTGGAGTGGTGTAGGGTTTCCTGCCTAGGCAGGGGGTTGGACTAGAAGACCTCTAAGGTCCCTTCCAACTCTGCTATTGTATTGTATTGTATTGTAAATTGGCTTAACAATTAATTCTCTTTTCAATTAAAGTGAGAGATCTTTGTGAAATCTTTGCTCTCTTTAAGGGATATATTGCCCTTCCTAAAATATTAAACTTCAATCTTTTTTTTAATGCTAGGACATCTACTATAAATAGGATTGTGCTAATATTTGTTTGCTCTACATTTTTAAGGTTTCTATTTTTACCATTATAATTAAAACTTTGGATTTTTTTTTTAAAATGAGGGCTTTTCTAAAATGTAATCATCATTTAAAGTCCCCAAATAACCACCCTATTAGGGACTTATTTCATTTTGTGAAGAAAGAAACTAAGTTGAAGATTTGCCCAAGTGAAGACTGGAAAACAAGAGACTTAACAGAATAACATAATCGACAAAACATCGTACCGTGTTTCCCCGAAGTTCTTTTGACCCCCGAAGTAAGCACTTGGCCTTATTTTCGGGGAGGTCTTATTATTTTTGAAGTGCAGGAGATGGCGAGGGTGGTCACCTCATGGCTGCTGCTGTGTTGCAATATTTTCGGGGAGGGCTTATTTTAGCACATGTGCTCAAAAGCCTGATTGGGCTTATTATCAGGGGAGGTCTTATTTTGGGGAAAACAGAGTACATAGAATAATAAAGTTGAAAGGGACCTTGGAGGTCTTCTAGTCCAACCCTCTGCTGAAGCAGGAAACCCTACACCACTTCAGACAAATGACTATCCAACATCTTCTTAAAGACTTCCAGTGTTGGGGCGTTCACAACTTCTGGAGGTAACTTCTGTTCCACTGATTAATTGTTCTCACTGTCAGGAAATTTCTCCTCAGTTCTAAGTTGCTTCTCTCCTTAATTAGTTTCCACCCATTGCTTCTTGTTCTGCCCTCAGGTCCTTTGGAGAATAGCTTGACTCCCTCTTCTTTATGATAGCCCCTCAAATATGGGAACACTGCTGTCATGTTGCCCTAGTCCCATGATGGCAAACCTATGGCACGTGTGCCAGAAGCGGCACATAGAGCCATCACTCTGGGTACATGAGCCATCACCTGTTGCTCTTCCGGGTTCCGGCACACTAGCCATCTGGTCTTCACACATATGTGGGAGCGCCGGAAACTGGAAGAGCAGCTGCCCAGGGCGCATGCGCACACCAGGAAGATGATCTTCCAGTTTCTGGTGCGCACATGCATACTGGCCATCTGGTCTTCCGGTTTCTGGTGTGCTAATCCTCTTTGTTGCTCTTTTCTGCACTCTTTCTGGAGTCTCAACCTCTTTTTTTACATCGTGGCGACCAAAACTGGATGCCGTATTCCAAGTGTGGCCTTACCAAGGCCTTATAAAGGGCTATTAACCCTTCATATGATCTTGATTCTCTCCCTCTGTTAATGTATCCTAGGATTTTGTGCCAATGTTATTGTATAGTAAGCAACCCGTGACCCATTGGATCATAGTTTCAGAGATATTGCCTTACCTAAAGAAAAAGAATGACCAAGGATGAACCTAAAAAACCCCCAGTAAGAATAAGAGATACTTTGATTTCCTAAGGGCTTCCCCATTGCTTTTCCTCGTAGGAATATAGCAGGCATCATTCTCAATGACAATCACATAACCCCGATTGATTGCAGCCGCTTGGCAGCACTGAACTGGCCATAATTTTGCCAAATTTCACTCCCCCAGGAATGATGGGTCCTGGATTTTTGGATACATTCCATAAATTAGCCCATCTGAGGTATGTTGATTCAAAAATGGCTGTCCTGTGGCTAACAGTTTTGAAGGTTACAAACAATCAGACTGACAATCATGGCATGGTTAGTCTAGAGAAGAGAAGGACCAGGAGAGACATGATAGCAGTGTTCTAATATTTGAGGGGCTGCCATAGAGTGGAGGGGGTCAAGCTATTTTCCAAAGCCCCCGAAGGCCAGACAAGGAACAATGGATGGAAACTGACTAAGGAGAGATTCAACCTGGAAATAAGGAGAAATTTTCTCAGAGTGAGATCAATCAACCGATGGAACAGAAGCTGCCTTCGGAAGTTGTGGGAGCCTCGTGACCTCAAGACTGGATTACTGTAACATGCTCTACATGGGGCTGTCCTTGAAGAGTGTTCGAAGACTTCAGTTAGTCCAGAACGCAGCCGCGCGAGCGATTGTGGGTGCACCTAGGTACACCCACATCACACCTATCCTCCGCGAGCTGCACTGGCTGCCTATTGGTCTCCAGACACGCTTCAAGGTGCTAGTCGTTACTTTTTAAAGCCCTACATGGTATCGGACCTGAGTACCTGAGAGACTGCCTCCTGCCAGTCACCTCCCAAAGACCTATTAGATCCCACAGACTAGGCCTCCTCCGAATTCCATCTGCCGGCCAATGTCGGCTGGCGACACCTCGGGGTAGGGCCTTCTCTGTGGCTGCTCCGGCCCTCTGGAATGATCTCCCCGTGGAGATCCGGACCCTTACTACCCTCCCGGCCTTCCGCAAAGCAGTTAAGACCTGGCTGTTCCGACAGGCCTGGGGTTGTTGAACTATCCAGCCCCATTCGAGGTTACGGCTGTTGTAGAATTTTAAATTGTTGTTTTGTTTTATTTTTTTGTATCCCCTCCCTTTTTATTGTTAGCCGCCCTGAGTCTCTCGGGAATAGGGCGGCATACAAACTTAATAAAATAAAATAAAATCAATCAAATTCATCACTGGAGGCTTTCAAGAAGAGACTGGACTGCCATTTGTCAGAAATGGTGTAGGGTCTCCTGCTTGAGCGGGGGTTGGACTGGATGACCTGTAAGGTCCCTTCCAACTCTGTTAATCTGTTAAACAATCGAACAATCAAACTGACACAAAGGTTTTAGTAGAGCCTACATCAGTGTTTCTCAACCTTGTCAACGTGAAGATGTCTGGACTTCAACTCCCAGAATCCCCCAGCCAGCATTCGCTGGCTGGGGAATTCTGGGAGTTGAAGTCCAGACATCTTCATGTTGACAAGGTTGAGAAACACTGGCCTACATTGTAAAAGCCTGTTGGTCTCCCTCCCGTGCAAGTTCCAAATCATGTCTCAGCTAAAAATGTTGCTTTAGGAAGAGCTTGTCATCGCGAGGGACACAGATACAGTATGTAGAATTGGGCAAAGATCTATTACATATTCCGGCTATTTTGGCAGTGCCCAATTTATGGGAATTATATTTCGTGATGGTTTGAGGATGCAGCTGCTAAGCAAACAATACATCCAAATGAGGCTGAACAAACGCGACTGATCGTTGTACATCTGTTTTTCCCAAAACACCCAATTGCTAATAATAGTCTGGGGGGAAATTTCTAGGACTTGGGGGAAAAAGGCATCGCATTTTATTTTTTTAAAAAATTGTAGCACAGCAAAAGCTCACATCTAAAACATGGATCCTGAATTGGGGGGGTCCACATTTTAGATTATTTCTCAATATATTTTCACGTATTAGCTACTGTTGCTCCCCTTGCTTATTTATTTATCAGTCGTCGGGGGTCCTCGACTTACGACCACAATGGAACCCAGAATTTCTGTTGCTAAATCCATGTTCGGTTTGCCCCATTTCACGACCTTTCATGTCACGGTTCTTAAGCGAATCGCCGCAATTAGTAACATGGTTAAATGAAGCTGGCTTTCCGTTGGCTTCGCATGTCAGAAGGTCACAAAAGATGGTCTGTACGCTAAAACCGTCACAAATATGAATCCGTTGCAAGCATCTGAATTTTGATCACATGACCATGGGGATGCTGCAAAAGTCATAAGTGGGGGGAAAAACCCCAATAAGAAATCATTTATTTATGATTTATTTATTTATGAGAGGGATCTGGGAGTCCTAGTGGACAACCATTTAAATATCAGCCAGCCGTGTGCAGCAGCTGCCAAAAAAGCCAACACAGTTCTAGGCTACATAAACAGAGGGAGAGAATCAAGATCACATGAAGTGTTTAATACCACTTTATAAGGCCTGGTGAGGCCACACTTGGAATACGGCATTCAGTTTTGGTCGCCACGATGTAGAAAAGATGTGGAGACTCTAGAAAGAGGGCAGAGAAGAGCAACAGAGATGATTAGGGGACTGAAGACTAAAACATATGAAGAACGGTTGCAGGAACTGGGGATGTCTAGCTTAATGAAAAGAAGGACTAGGGGAGACATGATAGCAGCTTTCCAATATCTCAGGGGTTGCACACAAGAAGAGGGAGTCAAACTATTCTCCAAGGCACCTGAGGGTAGAACAAGTAGCAATGGGTGGAAACTAATCAAGGAGAGAAGCTACCTGGAATTAAGAAGAAACTTCCTAACAGTGAGAACAATTAACCAGTGGAATGAGTTGCCTTTGGAAGTTCTGGTGCTCCATCACTGGAGGCTTTTAAGAAGAGATTGGACAACTATTTAGGAGGCAGTCACTTCTCTGGAATGGTATATAGGATCTCCTGCTGAAGCAGAGGGTTGGACTAGAGGACCTCTGGGGTGCCTTCCAGCTCTATTATTCTATGTTCTATGTTTTGTTGATGAACTGAAACCCCCTCCCATCTCTCTTCAGTCTTGGCTAATTCAGCCTCGCTTGTTCCAAAATGCCGCCTCTGAAGCCGACAGAAAAAGCTACTTTCGATGTCATGCTCTGAAAACAACAGCTTCTGAGCCATAGGGACAAGCTGTTAATTATTAATTATTCTGTTAATACTGTCAGAAACCGGTTTGCCTCACTGAGCACAGCACCGCTCGGCTTAGCTGTGCTGAGCACGTGAGCGAGAGGTTCAACTGATCTTTAAAGGGCAAACTAATTTGGAGGAAAAACGATCCAGGCAGCCTTGAATGAAGCTCAGTTTCCTTCAACGGCACCCAAACCATTTCCTTCCCAGCAGTCCTGCTTCTTCCATGATGGATGGAGAGATGGATGGATGGGTGGGTGGAGGGAGGGAGAAATGATAGACAGACAGATAAACAGACAGAAAGATATTAGGTAGATAGAAGAGAGAGAGATGATAGATAGACAGATAAATGATTGATAGATAGATAGATAGATAGATAGATAGATAGATAGATAGATAGATAGACAGACAGACAGACAGACAGACAGTAGATAGATAGAAGATTGATGATAGAAAGGTAGATAGATGATAGATAGATAGATAGATGATAGATAGATAGATAAATAGAGAGAGAGAGAGAGAGAGAGAGAGATAGATAGATAGATAGATAGATAGATAGATAGATAGATAGATAGATAGATAGATAGATAGATAGATAGATAGATAGATAGATAGACAGACAGACAGACAGACAGACTGATAGTAGGTAGATAGAAGATTGTTGATAGATAGGTAAGTAGGTAGGTAGGTAGGCAGGCAGGCAGACAGACAAGACAGACAGACAGACAGACAGACAGAGACAGAGATAGACAGACAGATGGTAGATAGATGATAGATAGATGATAGATAGATTGATTGATAGATAGATAGATGATAGATAGATAGATAGATAGATAGATAGATAGATAGATAGATAGATAGATAGATAGATAGATAGAGAGACAGACAGACAGACAGACAGACAGACAGACAGACAATTGAAGTCCACGCATGCTGACTGAGGAATTCTGGGAGTTGAAGTTCATGCATGCTGACTGGGGAATTCCAAGAACTGAAGCTTCCGCAACTTAAAATTGCCAGTGTGGAGAAATACTGCTCTGGAACAATTAATTTGACGGCAGGAAGGAGCAGCAGAGAATATTATGCAGGAATTTTGTTCATTTAGTTGTTATGACATCGATTTATGTACCAGCCAGCTCCCAAATCTCCAGGCGGTTTAGAATAACAAAAGAGAGGGTGGGGGCAATAATTGTCATAACAGAATCGGTTCTTCTAACATTTCACATTAAATATTTAGGGTGATGATTAAGAAACACGTGAGATGGGCAACTATGTAAATGTGATGAATAAATAGATAAATTAACCAAATGACACATTTAACTGCATTAATGAAGCAAAGTCTATGGGGATTCTCGATCATCTCCAGAGCATGGACTTTCTTGGTTTTTCCTTGAAGACGCTTCGTTTCTCATCCAAGAAGCTTCTTCAGTTCTGTCTGAATGAGGGAGAATGGAAGGATTTGTATTCCTTGCAGTCATCTGGTCATTGGTACTCTTCCTGAGAATTATGGAGGCCACTTGGAGGTTTATCTGTACCCTCAAGGTCACCTGAATAGTGCAAATGAGTGTGGAACCTTCTTGGATCTGCTGAAAGGACTACCTTATAAACAGGAGATAGATGCTATCGTATCCAATGAATTTAGAAGAGTTGGAAGCAGTGGTGGGATTCAGCCGGTTCGCACCTATTCGGGAGAACCGGATGTTAACTTTCTAAGCAGTTCGGAGAATTGGCTGTTGGAAGAAATCTCCTTTTGTTTCTTTCCACTTTACAGGTCTAATCCTGTAAGGAAGGCAGGAAGGAAAAATTCTGGTGTTGTTTCTAGCCTAATCTTTATTGCCCTGCTTACAGAAACTGCCCTCTCTGATTAAGCCTGATGACATTGTAACAGCTAAAGCGAAGCACGCCCATTGACGTGCATGACATGAGTTGACCACGCCCACCCAGTCACATGACCACTGAGTTCCACCTACCCAGCTGGTCATTAGGGCAGAGAACCAGTTGTTAAATTATTTGAATCTCACCACTGGTTGGAAGGGACCTTGGAGGTTTTCTAGCCCAATCTCCTGCTCAAACAGGAAAACCTACACCACTATAGACAAATGATTGTCCAATCTCTTCTTTGAAACTTCCAGTGTTGGAGCATTCACAACCTCTGGAGGCAAGTTCTTCCACTGGTTAATTGATCTAAATTTCTTCTTACTTCTAGGTTGCTTCTCTCTTTGATTAGTTTCCATCCATTGCTTCTTGGCCTGCCTTCGGATGCTTTGGAGAACAGGTTGACCCCCTCTTCTTTGTGGCAACCCCTGAGCAGTGGTGGGATTCTAAAATGTTACAAACCGGTTGTCTTGCTCAGTTGCTGGGTTGGTATGGCCATGGGCGTGGCACACTCTGCCTCCTGCACCATGGCTGGGGGGGGGGGAGCATTTTCCCCCTCCCTAGGCTCCGGAGGGTTTCTCTGAGCCTTCAGGAGGGTGAAAATGACCTCTCCGGGCTCCGGAGGCTCTCCGGAAGCCAAAAATAGGCCTGCTTCCCGACTTTGGGTACGTGCGTTTTTTGCCCTCCCAGACACTTCGCCCTCCCAGACCGCTCCTACACTTACCTGGTATCCAAAATGGGCTGTGTGGTGACTGCTGGGAGGGGTGGGATAGGGTGGGCAAGGCCATTAGGTCCTTCCAACTACCAGGTCTCCCAAACCGGTGCAAACCGGCTGAAGCCCCCATAGATATCGGAAGACTACTATTATGTACCCCGCTAGTCCTCTTTTCATTAAACTAGACATACCCAGTTCCTGCAACCATTCTTCCTATGTTTTAGCCTCCAGTCTCCTAATCTTACCTCCACCTCTGTTGATATCATCCTAATTGTTATGCCAGGAAAGTTCTCCTTAG
>NC_045550.1:65161734-65186597 GCF_009769535.1 Thamnophis elegans
TCACAGTAGGTTTAGTCCCCTTAATCATCTTTGTTGCTATTCTCTGCATTCTTCTAGAGTCTCCACATTTTTTTGAACGCGTTGGAAACGGGGGCAAGAAACCCACCCCTGCTGTGGGACCTGTTCAATCACCGGCTTGCTCAGAGAATCTATTTATGGTTTGCCAGTTTTGGCGTTGACTTGTCATAATGTCAATAATGAAGGAATTTGAGAATTACCACGTTGTTGAACTCTGAAGGTGGAGCTGCAGGGGCCATCTCCTCGATCCATGGAGCTGGGATTATCCGCATCCCATCGTTTGACAAGTTCTGAAGCAAAAGGGAATAATTCTAAAACTAAAGTCAAAAACCATTTTCTGCAAGCATAGCAGAAGAATTTAAGAAGTTAAAAGCCTGCAGTGATTTGTAACAGTTTATTTGGCCTTTTTTTTTTTTAAATGGTTCCTGGTTTTTTTTTTTAATTTCTTCATGGCTTCTTGACCTATTTTATTGCTTTACGAGGGAGGGAGGGAGGGAGGGAGGGAGGGAGGGAGGGAGGGAAGAAATATGGGAATGAGGCAGAGAGAGAGGAAGGAATATGAAAAAGGAGAGAGGGAGAGAGGGAAGGAATATGGAAGGGAGGAATATGGGAATGAGGGAGGGAGAGAGGAAGAAAGGAATATGGGAGGGCGGGAAGGAGGGAGGGAAGGAAGGAATATGGAAGGGAGGGAAGAAGGGAGGGTGGGAGGAATAGGGAAGAGAGGGAGAGACGGAAGGAAGGAATATGGAAGGGAGGGAAGAGGAAAGGGAGGGAAGGAGGGAAGGGAGGAAGGAAGGAATATGGAAGGGAGGAAGAAGAAGGGTGGGGAAGGAAGGAATGAGGGAATATGGAAGACAGGGAAGGGAAGGAGGGAGGGAGAGAGAGAGAAAGAAAAGGGGGAAGGAAGAAATAAGGAAGGGAGGGAAGGAAGGAAGGAATATGGAAGGGAGGGAAGGAGAAGAAAGGGAGGGAAGGAGGGAAAGGGAGGAAGGAAGGAATATGGAAGGGAGGGAAGGAGGGTGGGAAGGAAGGAATGAGGGAATATGGAAGACAGGGAAGGGAAGGAGGGAGGGAGAGAAGAGAGAAAAAGAAAAGGGGGAAGGAAGAAATAAGGAAGGGAGGGAAGGAAGGAAGGAATATGGAAGGGAGGGAAGGAGAAAAGGGAGGGAAGGAGGGAAAGGGAGGGAAGGAAGGAATATGGAAGGGGAGGGAAGGAGGGTGGGAAGGAAGGAATGAAGGACATATGGAAGACAGGGAAGGGAAGGAAGGGAGGGAGAGGAGAGAGAAAGAAAAAGGGGGGAAGGAAGAATAGAGGGAAGGGAAGGAAAGGAATATGGAAGGGAGGGGAGGAAGGAGGGAGGGGGAGGAATATGGAAGGGAGGGAGAGAGGGAAGGAAGGAATATGGGAAGGAGGGAGGAAAGAAAGGAAGTTTCCTACAATCGGATAAGACTTGAAAGCAGAAAGGGAGCAAGAATACGATGCTTAAGCTTTCACCCATGGACTGCTAGATTGTAAGAAGTTGGAGCCTGAAGGAAACCAATTATCTGGAAACAAAACTGAGAGGTGAGAGATTTATTTTTTGTATAAAGTGGTCTTTAGCTGTCCTCTGCTGGATGCCCACAAGCTGCATGCAATAAACACCATTGTAGGAGGTGTTTTAAGGCTATTTATGAGCTGTTTTCTCTGGTTTTTGGACACAGTTAATGTCTCTGTATGATGCAAAAGACATTAAAAAAAATACTCATAGCTGTATCGTTCCACCAAAAAAACCAACCCCAAAGCCAACAATTATTAGGAAAGTTTCTTAGAGTGAATTAAAAAATGCTAACCCAAATATTACAGTTCTCTGTGATTCTTCAACAGGTTAAAGTTATACAAGAGGAACCAATAGAGTTTTGTCTACTATTTGTATTTCTTGGAGGAGACTATTACTTTGACCACTTGGAAAGACATGTCTTTCAAGGAAGACAATTTGTCTAAGGGGTTGCCCCAAAGAAGAGGGGCGGGGGTTCAAGCTGTTCTCTGAATAATCTGGGTGGGACAAAGAGGTGGAGCTTCTCTTGATGGACCTTTCTTCTCCGATTGGTTGAAGACCATGGCTTGGGCACAAAGGTGTGAGCCACACTCATCCTACAAACCAGGTTGGACAATTTGGGATGGTTTTGGGCAATGGACGGAGGCCCCCACATTCCTGGCTCGGATCTCGATCCTGAATTCCCCGGGTGCCAAAAACCATGTCATCTGTAACGTTCCCGTGGTTCGTCCATGAGGCCAATGTTGAGAAAAGACAGGACACGATCTTTCTCGGGATGAAGCAACCCCGATTGGGGGTCTGAGAGCCCCTTATTGAGATAGGACAAAGGCAGGAGGAGCAATAGCATGTGGTTAAAAACAGCCTGTAAAAGTACAATTTCTAATCTACTGCTCAGGGAAGTTCTGTCTATATATGGTCAAATCCCGGACGTCAATGGTAGGGCACATCTCAGAATGTTATGTTATGCACTATCAGGATGTTATGGCGTTTTAGGAGTTTGTTTTCTCCTGTGTGGTTCAGCGTGGCTCTGCATGCCCCGTTATGAACTGGGCCATGGGTGACCGCTACGCCTACACAAGGAACTATATTACAACACCTCCTACTTTTTTACTTTTAACAGTCATCCCTCTGAAATGCTCCGCTTAAATTCCAAGGAGGTCCGCCAGCTACTACACAACGCATTTGTGGTCATCTTGAGGGACTCAATCCAGCGATCGGTCTACAAGGATCTCATTCAGTTGCTCCAAAGTGATTCTTCACTCACTTCATCCCAGTGGTGGGTTGCAGGCGATACGCCCCAGTACGGGCATAACCGGAGCCTGCCCAGAGCACGGATACCATTCCGGTACGGTGCTCTGGAGGGCCCACCTGCCCGTCCGAGCTCCTTACCGGTCTTTTAAGTCTTCGGTGCTTCTGCGCACATGCGCAGTGCTTACCAACGCCTACGTGATGCTCCGCTGAGGCAGCGGGAGCCTCGCGGAGGCTTGCGGAGGTGCTAAGCGTGACCCGTCAAAACCGCGCTCGACTAAGCCGCGCCCCGATTAAACCGCGTCGCTGACGTCATCAACAGAGGTGACAACAGCCAGCGCGGAGAAAGAAAGGGGCACTTTAAATAGCGCTTTGAAAGCAAGCCGATTCAACTTAAGGTAAGGGTTAGGTTTAGGGTTAGGTTTAGGGTTAGGTTTAGGGTTAGGTTAAGAGTTAGGTTAGGTTTAGGGTTAGGTTAAGGGTTAGGGTTAGGTTTAGGGTTAGGTTAAGGGTTAGGGTTAGGGTTAGGTTTAGGGTTAGGTTAAGGGTTAGGGTTAGGTTTAGGGTTAGGTTTAAGGGTTAGGGTTAGGGTTAGGGTTAGGTTAAGGGTTAGGGTTAGGGTTAGGTTAAGGGTTAGGTTAGGTTTAGGGTTAGGTTAAGGGTTAGGGTTAGGGTTAGGTTAAGGGTTAGGGTTAGTTAAGGGGTTAGGGTTAGGTTAAGGGTTAGGGTTAGGTTAGGGTTAGGGTTAGGTTTAGGGTTAGGTTTAGGGTTAGGTTTAGGGTTAGGTTAAGGGTTAGGGTTAGGTTAAGGGTGAGGGTTAGGTTAAGGGTTAGGTTAGGTTTAGGGTTAGGTTAAGGGTTAGGGTTAGGGTTAGGTTAAGGGTTAGGGTTAGGTTAAGGGTTAGGTTAAGGGTTAGGGTTAGGTTAAGGGTTAGGGTTAGGTTTAGGGTTAGGTTAAGGGTTAGGGTTAGGGTTAGGTGTTAGGGTTAGGGTTAGGTTAGGGTTAGGGTTAGGTTAAGGGTTAGGGTTAGGTTAAGGGTTAGGGTTAGGTAAGGGTTAGGGTTAGGTTAGGGTTAGGTTAAGGGTTAGGGTTTAGGGTTAGGTTAAGGGTTAGGGTTAGGTTAAGGGTTAGGGTTAGGTTAAGGGTTAGGGTTAGGTTAAGGGTTAGGGTTAGGGTTAGGGTTAGGTTTAGGGTTAGGTTAAGGATTAGATTTAGGGGGGGGTTAGGTTTAGGTTTAGGGGTTAATTTTAGGTTTAGCATTTACAACGTGCGTCTGTCTCCGCGCTGTTGTCGCCCTGTTGATGATGTCAGCTACGCGGTTTAGTCGAGCGCGGTTTAGTCGAGCGCGGTTTTGGTGGTGGAACCCACGGCTGCAATGATTCACTTAAGAACGGCGACAAGGAAAGTTGCAAAATGGAAGAAATGTCCTCCTGGGGAAAAAGACACTGGATTCATGGAAGTTGCTTGGAAAGAAGGTTTATGGATGAGGGACAGGATCACACGGTTTTGAGACCCTGGGGGGAAAAAAAGGGAAGAGATGTTGAGAGTGCCTGGGGTTTTATGCTCTCTGTTCGGCTTTGAATTTGAGCTTGTGTTCTGATTGGTTGTCAGACTCCCATGGGGCCCATGCAGCAGAAACTCTGTAGGTTGTCTTTTGAGTCCCAGGCTTGGTTGACCTCTTGCTGGGTGATGAAGCAATGTAGAGGGCTTTGGATTCCTATTATGGCTCTGCCTGAAGGGGGGTAGATCGTGGTTATGTAGAGTAGACTGGCTCAGGCCTTAATGGCCCATTGACAAAGGTGGGTTTGTGTGTGTGTGAGTTTATTGCCTCCCTTTTAGTGAAAATATTCGCCCTTTTAATATTTCCTAAAATATTTCATTTCCTAGGAGAGGGCTGGGTGCCAACTTCCTACAGAGCAAAAGTCATTTCACAACTGTTCTGCTGAGCAACAGAAATTTGGGGCTCAATTGTGGCCATTAGTAGTGAGGGCTACCTGTAGTCTCTCTTTTTAGGCTTCGAAGTGTTAGAAGTTAGCCCCCACCCCTCTGCTAGAAAAATGAAATATCCTGGGAAATATTGGAAAGGCAGATATTATATTTCCCTGGATCAGAAATGGAGAAATATGTTTTTAGGCAGGAAGCAGACTCACTCTTAATAGCCCCCACCTTTGACAATGGGCCATTAAAAGGCCGAGCCAGTCTACTCTACATAACAAAGATCTATCCCCTTCAGTTTCAGGGTGATGGGATTAAGGCATGATCAGTGCTAGCCTTACCCTTCACCACAGAGCACCTGGGAAGAACAATGCTCACCAAACTTGAACTCAAAAAAACAGCCTAGAGAGTTGCCCCTGCGCACATACACCCAGGGAGTCTGACAACCAATCAGAATACAAGCTCAGGTTCAAAGCCCAGAGAGGGCATAAAACCAGGGACTTTCAGCCTCTCTGTCTTTTCTTTTTTTCTTCACCCAACATCTGGAAGCATGTGATCCCCCTTTTCCCCCAGGACCTCAAACCATGCGGTCCTGTGCACCATTAAAACCATCTTTCCAAGCAGCCTCCGTCTCTCCAGTGTCTTTTTCCCCACTTGGACTGAACCCAGAAGGAACATTTATTCAACAGGAGGATGCTTGAATATACCAGGTGTCCCTTCTTAAAGTGGGGGGAAAAAAACCCATTCATGATTCCTTCCTTCTTTCTTCTTAAGACTTGCTTCACAGTTGGGCGTCCTTTTGGTTGGAAGAAAAATTTAGATCGAAGAAATCCAGCAGGGTAGGATCTAACACATTAGTCATGCTTTGGTCTAGCGATCCATCACGATAGTATCAGATTTTAATTGCTAGGCCTTAGGACATACACACACAGAGAGAAGCAACCTGCTGTGAAGGCCAGGCCCGTCTGCCAGAAGGCGCAATGACACTCAACAATTCTCATCCCCAGAAGAGACAGATGGGAGTGCTGTTGTCAAGGAGAAAGTCGGGTCACTTTGCTAAGTGGAGGGAAATGTTAGGTTTTATTCAAAGGAAGGTTAGGAGCCCAGGCAGAGAGAGAGAGGCTTGGCACATAGGACCAACTATGATAGCAGCTTCCGGGGAGAGCAAGACAGGCATTGGAGAAGTCCAGGAAATTGAAGCAGAAATCTTTTGCTTTAGAAAAGTTTCTATCTAGTTCTGTGAAGAAGGTCAGAGGTACTAGGCAAGAATTGGTTGTCTTTGATTGTGTGTGTGTGTTGGTGGTGTGTGAGAGAGAGAGAGAGAGAGAGAGATGATAATGATGACAGATAGATTAGATAGAGATGATAAATAGATGATAGATAGATAGATAGATAGATAGATAGATAGATAGATAGAGATAGATGATAGAGATAGATAGATAGAGCTATAGATAGGGGTGGGTGGGTGGATGGATTCGAACATACAGACGATAGATAAGATAGATAGATAGATAGATAGATAGATAGATAGATAGATAGATAGATAGATGGATGGATGGATGGATGGATGGATGGAGATGGATGGATGGATGGATGGATGGGTGGGTGGGTGGGTGGGTGGGTGGATTGATGGGTGGGTTGGTGGATGAATGGATTTGAAATACAGACGATAGATAGATAGATAGAGAGATAGATAGATAGATAGATAGATAGATAGATAGATAGATAGATAGATAGATATAGATGATAGACAGACCGACAGATAAACAGACAGACACAGACAGACTGATTATAGATGATAGACAGACAGATGATAGATAGATAGATAGATAGATAGATAGATAGATAGATAGATAGATAGATAGATAGATAGATGGGGATGGATGGATGGGTGGATGGATGGATGGATGGGTGGGTGGATTGATGGGTGGGTGGGTAGGTGGGGGATTGATGGGTGGGTGGGTGGGTGGATGAATGGATTTGAACATACAGACGATAGATAGATAGATAGATGGATGGATGGATGGATGGATGGATGGATGGATGGATGAATGGATATGGATGAATCAATTCGGACAGAGATGATAGACAGACAGATGATAAATAGACTTATCTACCACTCATAGGGCTTTCAGCCCTCTCTAAGCGGTTTACAGAGTAAACTACAACAATCCAGGTCCTCATTTTACCCACTCGGAAGGATGGAAGGCTGAGTCACCTGAGCCGGTGAGATTTGAACAGCCGAACTGCAGAACTGCAGTCAGCTGAAGTAGCCTGCAGTGCTGCATTTAACCACTGCGCCCTCGGCTCTTGTGATTGAGAGATGATAATGGAGATCCTAAAGCTGGATAATGATAGATAATGATAGCTAGATAGATGGATAGATGGTCGGACAGACAGACAGAGATGATTAATAGATAGATGTTCACCCTTTCATTTTGCCCCACAACCAATAAAACTCTGGGGTGGCAATAGCATAACATTTCAAGAGACAAGCCTACCTACAGATAGTTCTCAACTTACAAGCATCTGCATAGTGACTGTTACCACAGCACTGGGGAAAAAAGTAACTCATGACAAGTTTCCACACTTATGGATCATTCCAGCAGCCCGGTGGTCATGTGATCAATGAACTGATGGTCATGTGATCAAAATTCAGGCACTTGCCAACTGGCACATATATGTGACAATTGCACTCTCCGGTGTCATGCGATAGTCCTTTGCAACCTTCCCTGGCGGATTCCGACAAGCAAAGTCAATGGGGAAAGCCAGATTCACTTAATGACCGCATGAGTCACTTAACAACTGAAGTGATTCAGAATTTGTGTTGAATACGTATTTACATTGTTAAGAACTATCATTCAACCAATGAAAGCACTGGAAGCTATTTCTAACGAATGCATAGTCAACATTTTTGGAGTTGGGCCAATTATTATAATTTGATTTATTCAGTCTATATGAGAAGAGAATATGCTACAGCATAGCTAAAATACATCTACTTCTGGACAACTAAGTGTGTTTTAATAAGTTATAGCTTAGCTTTCTGCAGCTGGATTGGCAACATCTGTTCAGCATTGTCCATCACATTATTGACATGGTACAAGTGCTTGGAAATATTTTTTTCTGTCATTACTCTGGTTAGTATTATAATATTGTATGTATTTTTAAAAAAATTCTGTGGTTGCAAGATGTACTGTACTAGGTAACTGCGTTTAAAAGAAATATATATTTGTTTAGGTAACTATGCTATTAGTTTCATGCATTTATTACCGGAGTGTTTATTACTGTGCTGACAAAAATTAAATAAACTTCTATTAAAGTATTAAAAAAAAACTGAAGTGACTCACTCAACTGGAGCATAAAGATCATAAAATGGGGCACAATCGCTTCCTTGCTTAGCAGCTGAAATTTTGAGGTCAACTGTAGTCATGATTTGAGGATTATCAATACTAAGAGACACAGGTGATTTATAAATATGTAGAGGGGAAAAAATTAAGTAGGGTTTACCTAATAAAATTTCTAATAAGTAGCCTCTCTTACAAAATGAAGTTATTCTATTTTTTTAACTCTCCATGCAGGGTTAAGAACATTTGAGTTTTCTCTGCTTTCTTGGCTTCTTCTGAACCAGAAACTGATTTTGAAAACCTTCGTGTGACACGTTTTATGCCGAATTATTTAGAATTCCTTCAGGATGCTTATATTGATAGGGGCAGAAAGAGAGGGATTTATTTTTCTGATTAATACACGCTTTAGCCTGGATTATACCTTCATTAGTTTCCAGTTTAGCACAAAGTAACCGTGTTAGTTGAATATATTAAAATGCTTCGTTTATTATGAAGCAGATGGATGTATGGGGTTTTTTTTCTTGGACATGTCACAACTTTGCCTAACGTTTAAAATAGCTTTCCTTTTGGTGCAAACTTCATTCGTTCCTTCAAATTTAAGTTTTTTGAATCAATCCAGGCAAAAGTGACTGAAACAATCTAGATTTTACCCATTTTAACCTCCCTCTTTATCTGTGCTGTCTACAGGTTGCAAAGGATGTGCTTATGATCCAATGCAGAATATAAAACTCCCCAAGATGTCTTCTTGGATTCTTTCTAAATGGAAAAAAACTCTCAAAATTCTTCAGGGGAAATTTACACCAGTCTCATGCTAATTTTAGCGCCATTCTCTTTCTCACTATCATTTTTTTAGTTGCTTCACCAACCTGTACAGGGCAGATAGGACCATAGTTTTGATAAAGATATTGCAATACGTAGCAATTTTTTTCCATACATCCTTATTAAAGAGAATTTACCTTTCCTACAAATATTACTGGCTTAAAAATAAAAGATTCCCCTCGCATAAGTGCCGGTCGTTCCCGACTCTAGGGGGCGGTGCTCATCTCTGTTTCAAAGCCCAAGAGCTAGCGCTGTCCGAAGACGTCTCCGCGGTCATGTGGCCGGCATGTTTAAACACCAAAAGCGCACATTATGCTGTTACCTTCCCACCAAAGGTGGTTCCTATTTTTCTACTTGCATTTTTACATGCTTTCGAACTGCTAGGTTGGTAGAAGCTGGGACAAGTAATGGGAGCTCACTCCGTTACGCAGCACATGGGATTCAAACTGTCAATCTTTCTGATTGACAAGCTTAGCGTCTTAGCCACTGCTTAGCCCTCCCCAAAATGTCTATGATTGCACATCATTTCATGAGTGAATTAAGTAAAGCTAGAAAGTGTGACCAGAAAGAGTGAATGGCTACATGTACTCACAATTTTATTTCTACCACATTGTTGGTCTTCTTCAAGCAAAGTTCTGAGAATCTCTCATAATCCTTAAGTGATCTGTACCCTAAACCTTGTATATTGCAGTCTCCAAGTTACAAGAGTGCATTTAGTAACCGTTCAAAGTTAAAACGGCCCTGAAGTGATTTATTCACACTTATGACTGTTGTAGCATCCCCAGGGTCTTGTGATCAAAACTTAATCCTAGAAACAAACTTTTGCTAAACCTAATATATGCACCCATTACTCATAGCAATAAAAGGTTCCCCTCACACCTATGTGCTAGTTGTTCCCGACTCTAGGGGTGGAACGCTGTTCCCTTCCCACCAAAGGTGGTTCCTATGTTTTTACTTGCATTTTTACGAGTTTTCGAACTGCTAGGTTGGCAGAAGCTGGGACAAGTAACGGGAGCTCACTCCATTACACGGCGCTAGGGATTCGAACCGCCAAACAGCTGATGTTTTGATCGACAAGCTCAGCGGCTTAGCCACTGAATCCCTCTCATAGCAATAGCAATACTTATATACCGCTTCAAAGTGCTTTACAGCCCTCTCTAAGCGGTTTACAGTGTCAGCATATTCACCCCCCAAAATTTGGGTCCTCCTTTTACCCACCTGGAAGGAAGGCAAGAGTCAACCTTCAGCCGGTGAGACTCGAACTCCTGGCCGTTGGCGGAATTAGCTTGCAAATATGCCATTCTAACCATTACGTCCCCACGGCTCATTTTGTGTGGCGACATAAAATTGTCTTCCTGGCATGAAGTCCAGGAAACCACAATGTTACAATACATTTGGGATGGCAGTCTTAATCTTAATGGGGCACCAGCTTAGCTAGCTAGCCCCTACATCCGCCCCCCCCCCCCGGTTAGGTTTCGAAGGCTGAAGCTCATTCTAAAAAACGGGCTGGTGCTTGCTGTTAATTCTGTAGGTCAAGATAGTGGGCAGCCATTACAAAAATAGTTTAATCACCCTTTTTGTTTTGTGCAATCCAGAATATGCAATCTCACCATAAGGAAAAAGCTGCTAATGCTTCATGCTTGAATTAAGAGCAGGGATTCCCCAACCCTGGCGACTTTTAAGATTTGTGGATTTGAACTTCCTACAATTTCCATGAGAAATTCTGGGAGTTAAAAGTGCCCAAGTCTTTAAAAAAAAAAAAAATCACCAAGACCCCCTACTATGGAGATATACAGGTAGTCCTCGACTTACAACCTCATTTGGGCCCAACATTCCTGCTGCTAAGGGAGATAATTTGTTAAAAGTGAATTTTGCACCACTTTATGACCTTTCGTGCCACAGCTGTCTAGGGAATCACTGCAGCTGCTAAGTGAGAAATGCCGTTGTTAAGTGAACCCGACTTTCCCGTTGGTTTTGAGTCACAAAAGCTGATCACGTGACACACAAACACACACACCAGGACACTGGAACCGTCATAAATGTGACTCAGTTGCCAAGCATTCAAATTTTGATCACGTGACTAGGGGGAAATACTCCAAACGACCATTAAGTGTGGAAAACGGTCATTTTTCAGTGCCATTGTTAACTTTGAACAGTCACTAAATGAACCGTTAAGTCGAGGACCACCTGTACTGGTAGTCCTCGACTTATGACCTCAATGAGCCCAATGTTTCTGTTGCTAAGCGAGACATGGATTAACTGAGCTTTGCCCCATTTTACCTTTTGGTTAAGTTAATCACTGGAAGCTGTTAAATTAGCAAGGGAATCTGTGGTTTCTCTACTGATTTTGCTTGTCAGAAGATCGCAAAAGGGGATCAACTTGATCCCAGGATCCTGCCACCGCCATAAGCATCTGGATTTCGATCACCTGACCACGGAGATGCTGCAATGGGCATAAGGGTGAAAAACAGCTGTAACTATTAACAGTCAAAACATACAATAGAATAGCAGAGTTGGAAGGGACCTTGGAGGTCTTCTAATCCAACCCCCTGCTTAGGCAGGAAACCCTATACCGTTTCAGACAAATGGCTATCCAACATCTTCTTAAAGACTTCCATTGTTGGGGCATTCACAACTTCTGGAGGCAACTTCTGTTCCACTGATTAATTGTTCTGTCAGGAAATTTCTCCTCAGTTCTAAGTTGCTTCTCCTCGATTAGTTTCCACCCATTGCTTCTTGTTCTACCCTCAGGTGCCTTGGAGAAGAGTTTGACTCCCTCTTCTTTGGGCAACCTCTGAGATATTGGAAGACTGCTATCATGTCTCCCCTAGTCCTTCTTTTCATTAAACTAGACATCCCCAGTTCCTGCAACCGTTCTTCATATGTTTTAGCCTCCAGTCCCTAATCCTCTTTGTTGCTCTTCTCTGCACTCTTTCTAGAGTCTTCCAAACTGTTGTAAGTCAAGGACTACCTGCGTGAAGCCCTAATCTGCCTTTTAGGATGGGAATACTTAACGCCCTTCAGTTTTAAGGACTGGGCCTGCCAGAAGCCACGGTCTAGAAAGCAGAAGGGCGATGGATATTCAAGACTCAGACCAAAAACCCCGTGAAAATTTCAATTAAAACACCGTTAACCCGATCGTTGCGATTTGATTTTTTCCCCCGGAAACACAATTTGGGAGACAACGCTATAGGCATCAAAGCTTGCAAGGAACCTGTCCAAAGACTTTATTTTCACATCCCATCAAAATTAGCCATGGCTGCCACGAAAATCATAAGCACCGTAGAACTTCTAAAATCCCTCCATCCTATGCTGCCTCGTTCCTCCTTGTCGTGTCATTTCTTCATGCCTATTCTTTCTCGCATTACCTGCCCTTTCCCCCGCAAAAAAGTAGCACACCTTCGGTTTCAAACGGCTTCCAACAACATGCCAAATTGTTCCGTCTCAAGCAATTCAAAACTTGGGGCAAGCGCCAAGCCCCCTCCCTCAATTTTTTTGGGGGGGGGCAGACTGGGTGATACGAGACGCCGCCGTTCTTCTCTCCCAAAATCCCTGCCCCGATCAGGCGGGGGGATGCGACATCACCCACACGTCACCTTGGTTTAGCAATGTTCTTTTTTATTTCTTTATTTATTATTATTATTATTTCCAGTTTACGGTGAAAAGATGCTTTTTGTTTTTTTGTAATCTTCAATTAAATACTCCGTAAAGAAAAAAAAAAAAAAAACCGAAAAAGGAAGGGGGGGGGAGAAAAAGAAAAGAGGAGGAGGAAAAAAATATTTACAAATTCACGTGACCGGTAATTGTATCCTTTTTTGTGTTTTTGTTTTGTTTTAAGTTTGTTTGTCAGTGGTTTCGCTGTAGTTTGCTTCGTTTTCCTTTTCCATTGACAAGCGCAGCTCCGTTTTAACTATCCCAAGCGCAGGCGAAGCGGGTCGCAGCCGCCCCCTGATCCGTCCGCTCGGGAGGCGGGCACGAGGCAGGACAGTGAGGGTGCGAAGGGGTGAGGTTGCCCTCCCCCCCCCGAAGGCCAAGGCAGCCGCGGTGAGAGCTTGTGGGGGGGAGGAGGGTCAGGGAAGCTCAGAGCCGCCCTCACTTCTTGGCCAATCAAACGCCGTCAACTCCCAAAAGCAGCACAGGTGAAGGTTTGAAATGATTTCTGTTGCGCTTGCAAAAAACTGTTTTCCAAAGATCTCCGTTCTGGGTTGCGGGGGATGGATGGGTGGTTTTTAACGTTAATTCCAGGCGGTGATTTCCCTCCCCCCCCCTCCAAAAAAACAAGTGGGTGATGATCTGAGAGGATCGAGGGAAGAGCCGTTTGTGGACAGTTTAAAGAGTTCTATTCTCCAACCTCAAAAGATTTAATAAGTCTATATTTATTTTATATATATTTATATAATCTCTATATTTCAGCCATAAAGTGGAGAGGGAGGGGTGGGGGGGAGGAGGAGAGGAGAGAGGGAGAGAAGAGATGACAGGAGGGTAGGCATTGGGTTGGCTACCCACCCCTTCCATCACAGACATGTGTTTCAAAGGTGCTTTTGCACCAGCAGAATTGGGGGGGGCTCATGAAAATCATTCGGGCGCGCCCGGACGGGGTGGGGTAGGGGGGGGGCTGAGCGGAGCGCCCACAGCAACACCTACCTCCTTGAGCATCAATTTATTATCGTCAGACACAAACCAATACAGGCTGTTAAAACGAAAACAAAACAAAAAAAATAAGGAGGAAAAAAAAATTCCCAACCAAAAAAAAAAAAAAAAAAGGGAAAGAAAGGAAAAAAAAAAAAAATAAGAAGTCTTATGAGGCCAGGCAGGAGAAAAGTTGGCAGAGGTCAGCCCTGCGTCTCGTTCCCACGCCAGTGCCCAAGGGAGTCCAGGCTCCGAGGAGGGGCCAGAGCAGCAGGGCAGGTTCGGTCTGCCCCCGCCACCCTCCCTCTCGTGGGCTGCTCAATTGTTGTTGTCGGATTCGTCCTCATCTTCACGCAACCAAGTGTAAAAGGCTGTGACCGACTTGAGGGCGACGCCTTTCCCTTGCTGCTCGGCGGGGTCCTTGCTTGTCTCCCACTTGTAGAAGGCGTCCTCTTTAATGACGTCCTCGTCGTACAAGGCATCGAAGAACATTCGGAGGAGATCTGGAAGCAAGGAAGGACAGGGTCAAGCTTGGGAGGCCCCTTTGGCCGCTGCCCCCGTACACCGCAAGTCCTCGGCTTAACGACCATGGTTGAGCCCAAATACTTTTTTTATTTTCCATCCATAACATATAATTCACATGTATACTTACATAGCCAATATCATATTGTATTAATTAATGATTACATCAGTTCATCTTGCCATCAACTCAAAAGAAAAAAAACTAAAAAAGATAGAAACCAATTATTGGCTCTGCTGGCTGGAGAATTCTGGGAGTTGAAGTCCACAAGTCTTAAAGTTGCCAAGTTTGGGAACCACTGCTTTAAGGATTTGGCAGCTGGCAGTGTGTGAACATTTGAGAAACAGAAATAGAAGCCAACTGTGCAATGGGCACTTTTGAGGGCTGTCCCTCCAAGTCTTTGGAGGATGGCATATAAACCTGGGGCTCAGGTAACATACACCTGAGGTTGACGGTTAAGAGGCCCAATGGGAATTTGCGCCGTTTGTGGGTTTTGTTCCTTGCCAGGGAAACAGTGACAGTCAACATTGTTAGTGCCTATCACTTAGCACTCCATTCCCAGAGAAATGGAAACAGTTCACTGAGTGACCATTCAAAGTACTGGAAAAAAGTGACTTATGACCATTTTTCACACTTACGACCATTGCAGGTCATGCGATCAATGTTCCGATGCTTGGCAACTGACTCGTATTTACGACGGTTGCAAAGTTCCAGGGGGCATGTTCTCACAAACAAAGTCAATGGGGAAGCCAGGTTCGCTTAACAATTGTGTCACTAACGTTAAGAAGTGCAGTGATTCACTTAATGACTGGGAACGAGAGTCCCAAAACACAGCAAAATGCAACCACTCTTGTTTAGCGACAGAAATTATGGGCTCAGTTGTGGCTTGTTATTATTTCAACCTTATCAAAATTGAAAAATGCGGGAAGAGGAAAAGGCCAGCATTGAACACCCCATTGATAATCAAGTTTGAAAAAAAAAATATACCGTATTTTTCAGAGTATAAGACGCTCCAAAGTATAAGAAGCACATAGGTTTGGGGGGGGGGGGGGACGAGAAAAAAAAAATCTGCTTCTGCCTCCCAGCAATTTGCCTCCTTGCAGCAAACAGCCCATTTCAGTTTCAGCACAGCCTGATTAGCAACTGAGTGTCGATTGGATGTTCAGCTGTTTCAGGCTGCAGGGCCATTGCCTATTACCGCCTCTGCGTCCCCCATTTTCTGCCCGTTCTGGGCAACGGGGATCAGAATGGGCAGAAAATGGGGCGTACGGAGGCGAAAAATGGGATGTGGAGGCCGAAAAGGGGGCACACAGAGGCGGCAATGGGCAATGGCAGCCTGAAACAGCTGATGGTCGGGAGGCTGATCCAACCGACAATCAGCTGCTTGTGCTAATCCGGCTCTGCTGAAACTAAAACAGGATGTTTGCTGTTTGCTGCAAGGAGGCAAAGGCCAAAGGAGGCGGGGAGGGGCTACATTCAGTGTATAAGATGCACCCAAATTTTCACCCTCTTATATTCGAAAAAATATGGTATATTCTAATCTTTCTATCTTTTTTGAAAACCTTCTGCTAGAACATCTTCAAAATTCAGCCTTAAGGCCCGATAATTTCAGACTACTTTCTGTCACGCTGATCAAAGGATGCTTCTCTATGTCTGTAATTTCCCCCCCTTCCATTATAATCAGGCACATATGTCTCCGTACCAAAAATATCAAAATCCTGCTATCTGAATACAAGATCAAGTGGAAGAGCACAGCTGGTTCCTAGGGCATCTAAGACCAATTTATCTCTCTTCTGATGCTTTCTGTTCTGCTTCAGGCAGGGTCCTGATTTGCTAAGCAGCTTGTCTAGGGAGGACGGGGGTTTAGAAAAAAAGTGGAAACTTAGCACTTTTGAAAGACACTGTCAAGTTTCCAAGTGATGAAACCCATTCAAAGAAGAAACGTGCAAAGTCCATCTTCGAAAACAAATTCTTAAGGTGAGGGAAGGAAAGAAGATCACCTAGCCAAAACAATCCTCACTATCATTCGCTCCTCCCCCCCACCTTAAGTATGTGGAGAGCCCGAACCCCCACCCCACCCCCATTTACATAGTAAGAGAAAAAAAGGAATAAAGGGAGTAGAATAGAGAGCTAACATATTTTTCAGACTATAAGATGCCTGGTATATAAGACACCCCGAGATTTCAAAGAGGTAAGTAAGGGAAAAAAAAGTTTTTGTCCTCCCCGGCCCCCAGGAGCACTCTGCAGGCTTCAGCCAGCTGGGGAAAGCAAAAACCACTGTTTTTGCAACAACAAAAGGGGGGTGCATTAGTTGCAGAAATGGGGGCGTTGTTTTGCCTTCCCCCAGCCCTGCTGAAGCCTGCGAGTGCTTCCTGGGGGAAGGGCAAAAACGCCTCCATTTTTGTGAAAAAAAAGCCCGTTTTTTGCAAAATGGGATGCAGGGCGGGGCTTCATGAGCTGAAAAATGGCTGTATTCGGTGTATAAGATGCACCATAGTTCCACGCTCTTTTGGGGGGTGGGTGAGGTGCGGTGCTCTTATACTGTGAAAAAATACGGTAAATAAATAGCTACAGATATTTCAAATTTGGGCTCGACAGGCATATGGGCTTGGGATGGTTTGAAAAGTCCAATATCACAGCACTGGGGGAAATTTTCTCCCCCTTCCATTTCCGCTTTATCCAAGCAACTAATTATTTCAGAGATCTACTGGATTTAGTAAAAGGTCAGGTAACCTCTGACTTACTACAGTTTGTTAGGGATCATTTGAAAGTTTCAATGGCGCTGAAAAAAAAATGACTCAGGAGCCATTCCCCACACTACAACTCTCCGCGGCAATCCCCACAATCACATCAGTCGAAATTAAAATGCTTGGCAACTGGTTCAGATTGAGGAACTCTTTGTGTCCCATAGGACACGTGATCACTTTTTGTGACCTTCTGACGAGAAAAGTCAATGGGGAAGCCAGATCCACTTAACAACTGGGTTACTAAGGCAATAACAGCAGTGATTGGGTGAAAAATTGTGGCAAGGAAAGGTCGTAAAATGGGGCAAAACTCACTTAACAGCTGTCTCAATTAGAAACAGATGTATTGGACTCAAGGACTCTCTGAACAACATATCCAAAAAAAGGGGGGCAGATCATAAGGGCATCAGGCTAACTCAGAATTTTATTTTGGCCTGACTTGTCCTTTAGTCCCGAAGGTGTTTTTTTTTTCTTTGAAATGTTTCGTTTCTCCTCCAAGAAGCTTCTTCAGTTCAGAACTGAAGAAGCTTCTTGGATGAGAAGTGAAATGTTTTCAAGAAAAAAAAAAACAACGCAAGAAAGTCCGTTGCCTTTGGGGAAAGCACCTTTGGAACAGCCATGACCTGAATAATAGTGAATCTCCATAGACTCCTGTCCTTTACGATTCAAAACTCACAATTCTTACAAGACAGAAAACAAGCATGCTGAGTGAGTAAGCTTACGCCGTTTCCCTGAAAATAAGAGTCGGTGAAATACCATATTTTTTGGACTATAAGACGCACCGAGTATAAGACGCACCATGATTTTGAAGAAGTAATTTTTTTTAAAGTTTTTGGACTCTGCAGGTCTCCTAAACACTCTGCATGTCTTGTTTTTTGGGGGGGAAAGGGGGGGTGAGGCATGAAGGCTTTGGGAGGCTTTTAGAGTGCTGCTGGGGGCTGGGACAAAAACGAGCAAAAAACAGCCTGTCTTTTGCAATAAAACGGTGTGTGTGTGTGTATGTCATGCAGAGGCTTGGGAAGGTTTGTAGAGTGCTTCCTGGGGGATGGGGGTAAACGAGCAAAAATGGTCAATTTTTTGCTCGTTTTTTGCCCTCCGCAGCCTCCAGGAGCACTTTGCAAGCCTCCCAAATCCTCTGCACGTCCATTTTGCAAAGGGGTGGGGTTTCAGGAGGCCAAAAATGCTGGTATTCAGGTATAAGACGCACATCCGATTTTCACCTTCTTTTGGGCGTCTTATACTCCAAAAAATATGGTAAGCCAAATTCGCAGATTCCCCCAAAAATAAGTCCCTTATGGTTATCTTTATGGAGTAAATTAATATCAGAACCCAGTCCTTATTTTCAGGGAAATGAATGTCCGGGTTTTGCTACCTCAGGATGAGTTTTGCTTGGTTTCTACATTTTGGATGGTGGAATTCATGCCACTGACTTCATGTCCCTTCCCTCCCCTCCCTACCTGTCCTGGTTAGGATCATTTGTGGAACGGAGAGTTCACTTACTTGCCTGGCTGGTCCAGCTTCACCACTAGGGCATTGTAAGCATAAAGGGCCTGGAGCTCCTTATCTCATCACTCAAGTATTTCTGCAGCAGCTTGGCTCGGCTCTTAATCACAAGATTTTTAATCCGGTAAGGATTCTCGACTGTAGAAAGAAAGAAAGGGGAGCGGTCAGCTAAACAAATGGACAGGGACAATTTTCTGCCTAGCCCCAGGACGATGCTAGCAAACATTCACCAACCCCTTCCCCCCATGGCCCTCCCTCTGCTTCCTATAATAGGAACCTGGGAATGTCGGGGGGTCTGGGACCAGTCCCATTAAAACACGACTCGATTCAGTGAAAAGGTTAAACTTGGCCAGGGTTTGCACTGTCCTCTCCCACTCTCACACTGTGGGGAATCACCATGCTGGCTGGAGAATTCTGGAGTTGAAGTCCACAGTCTTAAAGTTGCCAAGTTTGAGACCTCTGTTTTTAAGTGTTCCAAAGGTGCTTTTTTCTCTCCCTCCCCCCCCCGCCCCCCCCGGAATGGCAACCACACTTTCTTGTTTTTTTTCTCTATGAAAACATTTTGATTCCCAGCCAGTTTCTAACTGAGATTAGAACGGAAGAAGCTTCTTGGATGAGAAGCAAAACCTTTCAAAGGAAAAAAAAAAGTCCAGTGGGTATTTGGAGGGGGGGGATGCATCTTTGGGACAACTATCATCTGGATGATTGAGAATCTCCATAGATCTCCCTTCCTTAAAAGTGGAGCCCATCGACGTGTATGACGTTGTGTTGGCCACGCCCACACGGTCACATAACCACTGAGCCACGCCTACCCAGATAGTCATTAGGACCGAAGAACCAGTTGTTAAATTATTTGAATCCCACCACTGCCCCCACCCCACCCGTTGATAAACAGTAAAGCTTACAGACGACGGCGGAATGGCACACTGACATCATCAGGGCCCTGATTAAACATAATTGGAGGAGACCTGTTGTTCACTCAGGTTTACCTGTCAGGAGAGGAAAAAAAATGCTCAAAATCAGTGGTCAGAAATACAGATATAGTCCTCAACTTATAAACAGTTCATTAAGGATTGTTTGTGTTAAAATGGCACTGAAAAGTGACCGTTTTTCAAGAGTTATGACCGTTTCCAGCACCCCCATGGACACTTCGATCAAAATTCAGACAGTTGTCAACTGACTCATACTTATGACCGTTGCAGTTACAACCTCGTGACAAGCAAAGGAAACCAGTTTCACTTAATAGCCGGGTTACCAATCTAACAATCTTAACATGGTAGCAAGAAAGGGCGTATAAATGGGGGCAAAAGCTCGCTCAACAAATGTTTCATGTAACGACATAATATGTTGGGCTCAGTTATAGTTGTATGCTGAGGACTACCTGCATAGTGTCATGTTACAGCCTGGTCAGTTCTTAAAGAGACGGAAGGAACAAGGAAGACTGTCATGCTGTCTCTCAGCAAACTGGCAGAAGTGCCTAAGGCAGTGTTTCTCAAACCCCGGCAACTTTTTAAGACATGTGGACTTCAGTTCCCAGGATTCCTCAGCCAGCATATGCATAGAATTCTGGAGTTGAAGTTCACATGCCCTTAAAGTTGCAAGATTGAGATACGTTTGGTCTAGGAATACATAGTAAAGGTAAAGTTCCCCTTGCACATGCTGTTGTAGTCGTTCCCGACTCGGGGGCGAGGCCGTACTCATCTCCGTTTCAAAGCCGAAGAGCCAGCGCTGTCCAAAAACGCCTCCTGTGTCATGTGGCCAGCATGACTCAACACCAAGGGGCACAGAATGCTTTTACCTTCCCATCAAAGTGGTTCCTATTTTTCTACTTGCATTTTTACATGCTTTCGAACTGCTAGGTTGGCAGAAGCTGGGACAAGTAACGGGAGCTCACTCCATATGCGGTGCTAGGGATTTGAACTGCCGAACTGCTGACCTTTTTTGATGGACAGGCTCAGCGTCTTAGCCACTGAGTCACCACGTCCCTCTCAGGAATACATACATTGAGATAAACTGGCCTAAGAAAATAATACATTGATTGTCTGTTCAACCGCTTCCATCCTATGCCCACAGGCTGCTGGTTTTTTGCACTGGGCTAACCCTGCAGCCTGCAGGGGCTGATTTATGGGAAAGCACTCCTCCTTCCTATTGAAGTGCAATCACTCAAAAACTGTCAGGGACTCTCACCCCTTTTTGTGTTTAAGTCAACACGACCCGCTACCGCATGGCCAGCATTTACATCCCGCCTCCCCCATGGAAAAATGTAATTTTTTATTGCCCAGGTGTGACGGTCTCCGGTGCATAGGCTCTCAGTGTACACACCAACAGAGTGATGGGTCATAGATCACAATCATAGTTACAGTCATTAATCGTAAGGTGCAAACAAGTGACAAATCATAAGATACTAATAGGAGAAGGAAACAGGAAACGTGAGAAGAGGAGGAGGAGGAGGAGAATAGCAATAAAGCCTACTACAAGCTCCTGTTGCAGGCCTCCAAAGGATTCCTCACCCTCAATCCAATCATTATTCTTTGGTTATTGTCATTTTCTTTTAATAGCTTATCTAGTTGTTTGCAGAGTTCTTCAGAGGTGAGCTCCTTCCGACTAGGTGCTTCCGAACTATCGCCCATGGTATATTCGACTTTCTGGAAACAGAAACAAAAGGGGAGAAGATCTGGTTAGGGACAGGGGTGTCAAACTCGATTTCTTTGAGAGCCGTATCAGGGTTGGGCGTGGCCAGCTCGATGTCACTTGTGTTTGGAGGTGCCTGTGGTGGCCCGAGCGCTCTGCCCGAGAAAACAGGCTCCAGAACTCCATTTTTGGCTGAAACCAACGGCCTCCTGCAACCCTCTGCCAGCCAAAATGGATCTTGAGAGGGCCGTGTTTTTCAGTGGCAGAGGAACTATGGGCCGCTTCCTTCGTTATTTTCATGGCGGTCCTGCAGGCCAGATCTAAGTACCCCATGGGCCGGATCTGGCCCCTAGCCTTGAGCCCTGGGTTAGGACAACAGGTGACAGGCACCACTTGGATGTCTATAACAGTAGTGGGTGGCAGGGAGTATGCCCTGGTACGGGCGTACCAGAGCCTGACCGGACCAACGGGTACGGTTCCGGTACGGTGCTCCAGAGGGCCCACCTGCCCGTCCTCCTTACCTGTCCTTTAAGCCTTTGGCGCTTCCGTGCACAGCACGTGATGCTCGGCGGAGCATCACCTGCATGCTGTTCCGGGCAGCTAGAGCATGGCAGAGGCGTTGCAGGCAGGTACGATGCATGCACGCGTTTGCGCATGCTGCGCACAGCCATGTGTGCGATGCCGGGCCCGTTCCAACTGTACCGGTTGGAACGGGATCCGGAACCCACCAACCCCTACAGGTGCTTTTTTGAAGAGGCAATTAGACTATCTGGTTGTTGTTGTTTGGAAGATATTTCGCTTCTCATCCAGTCAGAGCTGAAGGAGCTTCTTGGATGAGAAGTGAAAGATCTTCAAAAAAAGCTAGGAAATTTAGTTGCCTCTTGAAAAAGCACTTTTGGGGCTTTTCCTAGGTATTAGGCATTGTTTTGTTCTGTGCTTGCTTGCTAGTCTGTAATTTCAGATTTTCTTTGACTTATGTATTATTAATTTCTGGTTAGTTTTTTTTCCTTCTCTGTGATTTGCATGGTCATGAGGTGCACGCCCTCATAAGAGTTCAGTAAATCTTGAAAGAGACATAAAAACAGACCACCCTAAGTCACTTCCTTAACGGAAGACAAGAAACGTTTGAAACAAAACCACGTCAACTGCCTTTAAAAAAAACAAAACCCTGGGCTCAAAGGGAGCTGATGTCAAGGCTTCGAGTACAATGGGCAGCTCCCACAATGGATAACGATGGACCGTCGGAGGTTGGAGGTTGGCAGCACCCCTCATAAAGGTGCGAACCCTGGGATGGAGTGCCAGGGAACGTCCGCACCTCCATGAAGAACTGTGGAAAGTGCCGCCGTCTGTCTTCGCAAGGTGGTTAGGGGTCAGTCCCCTATCCAGCCCGTCCTGGAAGAAGTCCAGGACTTGAGGGAGTGAAGCCAATCTTAGGGCAATTCCTGAATTGAAAAAACTGATGAGCTGAGTGAAAAGGGAGGCATGGCCAAGTTTATTCAATTCAGTCTCTAGGCAACCCATACCGAAATTAACCCCATTCCTTTGGATTCTCTAAGCAGCGCACTGGAGAATTGCAGAGTGCAATAACTTTTTTTCCCCCTTTTGGAAGCTCTTAACTGATTGATGAGAATTACGTTGATCAAGTGCTGTGCCAGCAGAAACACCTACCTATTTACTGTATTTCTCTCTCTCTCTCTCTCCCTCTACCTACCTACTTACCTACACACACTCTCTCTCTTCCTACCTACCTACTGTATTTCTCTCTCTCTATTTCTCTCTATCCCTTTATCTACCTACCTAACTACTCTCTTCCCCTCCCTATCTAACTGTATTCTCTCTTTATATTTCTCTCTCTCTATCCCTCTACCTACCTACACACACTATTTCTCTCTCTATCCCTTTATCTACCTACCTACCTGCTCTCTCTCCCTACCTACCTACTGTATTTCTCTCTCTCTTCTCTCCCTGTCTATCCCTCTATCTACCTACCTTTTTTTAAAAAAAAAATGCCTCTTCAAAATCTTGGTGCGCCTTATACTCCGGTGCGTCTTATACTCCGAAAAATATGGTACATTTTCTTACTATAGGTTTCTCGTAAGATCCCCAACAGGAATATTTCAGGTTTCAAGTAAATATGTTGTTTCAGGTTAATGTCAGGGTTCCAAATAGCATCCAAAAATTTATCAGAATCTGAGGCCAAAGTTTCCTCAAAGTTCCAATTTATTAAGAGGGCCATGTTGGCACATCTAGGAAAACCCGAATCTGAAAGCTTCCAGGTTCTACACATGTCCACCACATATGATACTATGAGCCAGGTGAAGAGAATTGTGTTCTTCAAGATTTCTGAAAAGCGAGCAGAGCAGAGGGAAGGGCTTTTCCAGAGGGAATGCGCGACAGCAGAGGCTGAGGCGCACCTCCTGGGACCTTGCCAGGTGCTTAATCGGCGGTGCCCAAGTGCATGAACTCTGCCAGAGCTGGAAGAAAACAATTGCAGATAGGCAGTCCTGCAACCAACCTGGCTCAATGCCGTGCAGGGATTTCTAAATGGCAACTACCACCCTGAATCACACCCAGGTCCCAGGGTAGCTTGTAGAGAGGTAGTGTTACACCGGCAAATGAAAACGTGCCCAGACTTCACTATTACTGCATTAAGCTTAGATTTATACCCCGTCTCTTGTTAATAATAATCTCTCTATATAAATATGGCTGTGTGTGTGTGTTTGTGTGTTTGTGTGTATGTGTGCGTGTGTTCCCAGCATAATGCTGGAATGCCTCAAGCAATTTCAACCAAACTTGGTACAAAGATGACTTGCTCTCCGGAAAAAATACTGAGGATAAGACACCCCCTAACATCCCCTCGTGGTGTGTGTTCTGTTAAGATACATCCTGGCTTCTACTGTACTGCCGCAAAATGGATGCTACTGTACAGCGCAGTGGAGTTGCCATGGTAACAGCTTCACATTACTCCACAAGTGGGCTCTCTCTGGTAAGGGGGAAAATCCGACATTAGAAATTACGTTTGGTCTGGAGATTTTCCCCCTATAAATAAATACCAGTTAAGCTTGTCTCGGCATTCGTTACTGGACGGAGGAAGGGGTCAGAACAGGCTTATATTATGAGCATCCTGAAAAATCATGCTAGGGTTTATTTTCCAGTTGGGTCTTATTTATGGGGGAAACAGGGTATCACCAACCTTACTACCCAAGAACTTTCGCCTTACCTGCTCTGTGATGAACTTATTGATATCCTGGTTCTCCGGCAGGAACTCTTTCCAACTCAATCCACCTTCTCTCCATAATGTTCCGGCCTTCTTGTGGCTCTACAGGGAAGAGAGACAATCTTGGCACCATTTTGCGTACATTCACTGAAAGGACAGTCGTCCCCCCCACGCCTGCTTCGTCATGAAGCCTACACTAAAGAGACCCCATAGCTTTACACCCAATATTTAGCTTACACCCAACAAACCTCAGATGCTGTGAATTTGTATTGTGTATTTGAGGCAATAGACTCAAAACAGCATCTACATTGTATCTAAGATCTAAAGCAGAGGCCCTCAAAGTTACAACTTTAAGACTTGTGAACTATGATAAGCTATGCTGGCTGAAGAATTCTGGGAGCTGGTCCATAAGTCTTAAAGTTGTCAACTTTGAAGACCTCTGGCCTAAAGTATCATAGGTGGGTTTCTTCTCTTAATTCTGGAAGGGCAGGTAGAATTCAGGTAGTTCTTGACTTACAAACATTTGTTTAGTGAATCTTTAACCCCAAAATGGAGCAGAAAACGGTGACTTACAAGCAATCCTCCAATTTATGACACCGCAGCATCCTTTAGTCATGTGATCAAATTCAGGTGCTTAGCAACATGGGACACTACAGTGTCCCAGGGTTGTGTGGTCACAATTTGCGACCTTCCCCCCCCCCCCCCCCCCCCCCGGCTTCC